>NC_085137.1:246593307-246888562 GCF_035046485.1 Aedes albopictus | reverse complement strand
TTTATAAAAATAACCAATAATCCAATGAAAACTATCAATGTGTTAAATGAAAGATTTCGACGTATACTTTATTGGAAAAATGTTTGATTTTTGTATTAAAAGTGGCACTGCCCAAAATAGAAGCATTGCCGCAGTTTTGACCATATATATATATATATATATATATATATATATATATATATATATATATATATATATATATATATATATATATATATATATATATATATATATATATATATATATATATATATATATATATATATATATATATATATATATATATATATATATATATATATATATATATATATATATATATATAAAATAGATATATGGCAGCTGATTTTTTAAGGATTTTTTTTGATCCACTTTTTTATCAAAATGTATGGTTTTAACAGCTGCAATCATATTATTGTATTAGAATCTACTAGTAAAAAATAAATTTACAGGGGATACTCAAAATAACTGGGACAGGTAAAATTTTCATTTTTCAAAAAATGTTCAACAAGCTGTAACTTTTCGAAAAGGGCATCGAATATTTTCAAATTTTTACTGTGAGTTTATCAACTAGTTATGTATCAGTGATCCAATTTTGAAAAAGATCGGGCTTTTCTAGATGAAGTTAGAAAGATTCTAGAAAAAAGGTACATATAATTATCCGATAGCCAAATTTGAGCTGTTATATCTCCGGATTCAACCAATTGGACTAATATAATGAGCTATTAAAAACTTTTGACTAAACTTAAAAATCATTACATGAAAGAAAATTAAAACGATTAGATTATTTTTCTAATATAACACCAATTTATCCGAAACTTCATAACCGTTTCAAAATTTTTGAATAGTAATTATAGTTCATTTAAATTCCCACTAATTGACTTGAATATAGGGGAAATTACCTATTCTCGGCCGTTTTGTTCTCTTCGTCTTAGGGGGTTTTTTGAAACCTATTGAACTCAGAGTTGGTCTCAAATCCTTCCCAACTAAGCTGAATTATAAGGCCAAGTTGCAGGCAATTTGGGTGACAAAAACCCCCATGACGAAGAGAACAAACCGGCCGATAATACCCATTGTCACCCTATTTATGTTTCGAAGGAAAGCAACCAAATTGTCGGCATTAAATTGAAAAAGTAATGGGATGCATATGAAAAACAGATAAATTTACTAAAAAAAACATAGAATAAATGAAATCGCTATATCTTTTTTTCTTATATATAATTTCAAATTAAGTCAAATGTTTTTCAAAGATCATTATATTAGTCATGAGTGATCAAAATTTCATTGCATTCGGTTCATTGATTCCGGAGATATAACAGTTCAAAGTTGACTATCGGATTATTATACCATTTTCTAGAATCGTTCTTACTTCATGTAGAAAAGCCCGATCTTTTCCAAAATTTGACCACTGATACACAACTAGTTGATGAACGCACAGTAAAAAATTGAGAATATTTGATGTCCTTTTCAAAAAGTTACAGCTATCTGAACATATCTTGAAAAGTGAAAATTTTACCTGTCCCAGTTATTTTGAGTATCCCCTGTATGCCGATTTAGATCGTAACAGGCTGAATACCGCACTATGGCCAAAACTTCGGGCTGGCCAAAACTGAAGCTTCTACCCTAGTTACATTTCCACGTCCAAGCGTCCGATAGCTTTTAATCTGTGCGGTTGAAAAAAATATGATTTTCTTAGTTGCCTAGTTATAGCACTCAGTTCTTGTATTCTACACTGAGATACCTAGTTTTGAAAATTGTGAATATTTGCATCGTTTATAATCGTATTTCCTTGGTCTTTGGCTATAATATAGAGCTCAAAAAGCTCGACATAATGGTATACAGTCGAGTCTCCTATTAGACGCTGCCACCCACTTTACGCCCACCGCAATTTCTCTGCTGTCTTGCACCCAATCCAGATGATTTTTTGACTGCAGGTAGTGGTTACTATAGACTCACCACATACAAAAAATGAACTAAATTGATTAGTAGACAGCCTGGAGAACGCGGTGGGCGTAAAGTGGGTGGCAGCGTTTAATAGGAGACCCGACTGTATTCAACTCAAAAACGTAAAATTTCGAGTTACCTAGTTCTAGCATTAAGAGGACGATATATAGTTTTGATAAAAATTAGAAAATAAAGCACTTGGAATTGGGCGAACAAAAATTTAAATTTTGAGTAGTAATGAGAGATGCGTCTTAAACACACTTTGATATTTTATGAAAATACGAGATTGGTTCATTGCCTTAACGAAAATTTATTTCCTCGCATTCTCAACTTTCACGAAGAAGTGGAATTAAAGATAAGCATACAATTTGCGAACAATCGTTATTCCACTATTCCGACACGTCATAAAGTCCATATGGCCCAAATCAATGTTACCTGATAAGGAATGCGATTTCAAATTCAGTGACGACGTTTATCCCTCGCCAAATACTATTAACCATCCGCACGCTGACGCATTGTCATGGCAGTGCTGGAGGGTGATAAGCGCACTTCGGCTGAGCCACCTGTCTCAAATGGAATGAAAGCCAAGCCCGATGGTGGTAGATATCATACGCGTAGCACAATGTAAACACAGAGTCAAGTTCTCCTGCACTCAGCCACTAGAGAGGGTATTAATTTTAGCGGACGACGAGCTAAGTTTGTTTATACTTGATGATAGGAAGGTGGGTGAATGGCTGAGTCGGTCACATCTGGCGCAGGCTAGATGGACGGTCTTATGTGAACCAAACCATTTAATTACAATTGATATAGGCTTTTACGTTATCTATTCAGGCACCTGTTGGAATTAACTGAGAGTTTTCGATTGTGCTTTGTAAAATAAGACAGATGTTCAATAGTAAGACCAAAACCGAAATGGGTCAGGCTGTGATAATTGACGTGGTTAGGATTTTTCAATTAACCCTCCATGTGCATTTGGGTCATTTTTGACCCAAACCGTACACTACGCCAGCGAGTTGTTCCCAACGTGATGCATTAGGAAGGTCAAAGAAAACATGAATGTATGACGAAACCAAAACGCATTTCACGATAAATTATTATATGTACCTTGAGAATTTCGCCATTTTTTGCTGAACTCTTACTTAAAACCCTAGAATAATAACTGATAAAAGTATATCCCAAAATAAGTATATATTTTTTTAATTCAGAATATCAGTGAAACTTAAAAAAAATCCAATAAATGCAATGCTATTCCTCCCAATACGCTATGCCCAAGGAAGTCAGAGAGAGTTTCCGTTGGAAAGATCCTGAAACGATTGGAAACCGGTACCCTCAATAAGGCCTTGCTGAAAAGCTATACGGCATTGGCGTAACTAGAGGGGGGGCCAGGGGGGCCAGGCCCCCCCCAGAATCCGCCAGGCCCCCCCCCAGAAATTTTTCATGACTTTATATATGGAAATTAGAAAAAAAATCTGAAAACCACTGTCGTGGTGACAAACATAGATCTATATTTTCAATTTAGTTGAAAATCGGAGTTTTCGACTAGCGAAGTTGGATTTTTCTCCAAATCCGTGCGTCGGACCTAACTTCGGAAGTGGTGCGCTGTATAGCGGACCAGGTTTACTATACAGCGCACCACTTCCGAAGTTAGGTCCGACGCACGGATTTGGAGAAAAATCCAACTTCGCTAGTCGAAAATTCCGGGTTTCAACTGCACGTACAGTAATAGAAATTTATTTGGCATAATATGTGTTTAAATTGACAGTTATTGGAGACAATTCTCAACTTGTCACTCTTTAGAAGATCATTGTCCAAAGTTAGTTTTGTTTGGAGATATTATATAATCATAATTATATTAAAAGCAATACTTTGTACATCTTCTTTTTTAAATCGCTGAGAAATTAAACCTAAATGATAATTTCCAGGAATTCCTGGATGGGTACCTTTGAGAATCTTTGAATTTTCTAGCAGCATTACTGCAAAATATGGTTAAGTGCTTCTTTATGGAAATCAAGTATCATGTGGGAAAAAAACTCTGGTTGAATTTGCAATGGAATTTCAGCAAAAGTTTGTGAATTCCTAGTGAGAATAAATGTACGTAGCTGAAGCGTAAACGCGAGTGTATTCATTAAAACCAAAGCTGGAGGTGATTTCTAGTCGGTCACTATTAATTTCTTTTATTTCGTGGGCCAGGGGTATTTTTGCGTCTATCAAACAACGCACAAATTCAAATGGTCCTTGAGGTTTTTTAATATATTTAAAAGCTGGTGCTGCAAGATGTAATCGTAAGTTTGAAGGTATTCATGATTGGACTTGTAAAAGACTTGGTATTCATGAGATAATTGTGAAAGAATTCCTGGATGACTTCTTGGAGAATTTCTTGGCTTCTATGTTCCTCTAAAATTATCTAAAAGAATTTCAATACAAATCGCTGGAGGAATTCCTCTAGAAATCCTTCAAATTATTCAGAAAATCTACAAGTTATCCTAAAAAACCCTGGGGTGAATCCCTGAAAAACATTATGAACGGAATACTGTAATTTTTCACTAACCGCTGAATAAATTTTTAAAAAAAATCCCGAGAGAAATTTCGGAAGAAATCATTACAAGAATTCTCGGAGCAACACCTGCAGGAATCCCTGGAGTAATTTGTAAAAGTATACCTGGAGAAATCCCTGGATGAATTCTTGGAGAAATCCGAAGAGCAATTATGCTAGGAATTTCGAGAAAAAAAAATCTGAAGAATCCGCATCAGAAATCCCTGTAGAAATTACTAGAATTTTTTTTAGATGAATCCTTGGAAGAATTTCTGGATGCATTCTTGGAGAAATCTTTAGATGAATTCTTCAAGAAATCACAGGAGGAGTTCCTAGATGTATTTCTGAAGGATAACCCTAATGCCTGGCGCATTAGGGGATTTTTTTTATTATCGTACAAATTGGTATGAAGTTTCTGAAGGTTAATGAAATTAGGTAGCGATCACATATATTTGAAAAACTAAATTGAAAAAATCAGGGTCGCCTAATTTTCCGGAAAACTCCAGTGAAAATCAAACATTTTCCACAGACACCACCTACTTTGAAAAATCATAGAACGAAATATCATAGGCACATTTTTTTTTGTGAAATCATAAGCAAATTTTCTCAGCCATTCCAAGATGGATTTCTGGAGGAAATCCTAGAATTTTTTTTGGACAAATTCCTGGCGGATTCCCTGGAAAAGTTAATGGATTGATTGATTGATTTGTCTTTTTTAAAGAGACTTTAAGCCCTTGGCTCCAAAGTTAATGGATAAATTTCCTGAAGAATCTCCTGAAAGAATATCGGAAGCAATCTCTAAAGGATTTCCTGCAGAAATTCCTGGAGGAATGCTGTAGGAATTTCCGAAGAAATTCCTGGAGGGATTCCTTGATCAATTTCTGTAGAAATTCCTGTAGGAATTTCTGAAGAAATACCTACGGTAAATCTCGGTGGAATTTCTTGAGGAACCCCTGGAGACACTGCGGTAGTAATTTCTGAGGAATTCCCAGAGGAATTCCTGAAGGAATTCCTATATGAATTCCTGAAGGACTTTCTGAAGGAATTCCTGGGGTATTTCTGAAGATACCTCAAAAGGAATTCCCGCAAAATTTCTTAGAGAAATTTCTACAAAAATTCTTGAAAGAATCCCTGGAGATATTCTTGGAAAGAACCCTGGAGAAATCCCTGAAACAAATTTCTGGAGGAACCTTAGGAGGGATTCCTGGAGGAACTTCCGGACAAGTTCCAGGTGGAATTTCAGGAGGACTTTCTGGACAAATCTTTATAGGAAATCTTGGGGAAATTCCATGGAACTATTCATGGATGAATTCCAGGAGGAATCCCTTAATCAATTCTTTGAGGAATCCTTCAATGAATTCCTGAAAGAATCTCTAGAGGAATTCTGGAAGGAATCCATGGAGAAATTTCTGAATATATTCATAGAGAAATTCCTAAAGAAATTCCTAGAGAATTTCCTAGAGGAATTCTGAGAGGAATTTCTAATGGAGTTCCAGGAGAAATTTTCAGAGGAATTTCTGGAGGACTTACAGGAGCAATTTCAGAAGGAATTTCTGGAAAAATTACTGGAGAAATCATCGGAGGAATTTCTGGAGGAATCCATGAAATAATTCCTGGAGGAATGTGTAGAGGAAACCGCGGAGAAGAAATTCCTGGATTAATTCTTGGGGGAAACCCTGAAAGGATTTCTGGAGGAATTCCTGGAACAATTCCTGAAGGAATTGCTGTACGAATTTCCGAAGAAATTCCTGGAGGAATTCCTGGATCCATTCCTGAATAAATTACCGAAAGTATTCCTGGGGTAATTTTTGGTGAAATTCGTGGTAGAACTCCTGGAGGAGTCCCTGGAGAAATGCCTGGATGAAATCCTGGAAGAATGCCAGGAGGAATACCAGGAATAATTCTTGAATAAATTCCAGAAAGAATTTGTGGGGAAATTTTTAAAAGAATCCCTTGAGGATTTCCTGAAGAATTCCTGAAAAAATTTTTGAAGGAATTCCTAGAGATATCTCAGGAGGAAATCATTCAGGAATCCCAGGAAGAATTATTGGAATATTTCTTGGATAAACTCTAGGAGGAATTCTTGGGGTAATTTCTAAATGAATCCCTGGAGGATTTTCTAGATAAATTCTTGGAGAAATTGCGGTAGTAATTTTTGAAGGAATCCTGGATTAATGCCTGGAGGAATCTCTATAGAAATCTCTGGAGGAACTTCTGGAGGAATGCCTGGAGTAACCCCTGGATAAATTCCTGGAGACATGCCTGTATCAATTCCTGGAGGAATCTCTCGAGAAATTCCTTAAGAAATCCCTGGAGGAAACCCTGGGGAATTTTCTTGAAAAATCCCTGGAGAAATTCCTGGACTAATGCCTGGAGTAATCTCTGGATACATTTCTAAATGAGTTCCTGGAGGAGTTTTCAGAAGAATTCTGGGAGCAATCGAGTGGAATTTGGAGTTTTATAAGAACTCCCGAAGCAATCTCTAGATGAATTGCTGGAGAAATCCCGGGATGAGTCCATGGGGAAACTCCCAGGAGAAATTTCTAAAGAAACTTCTTGAAAAATTCCTAGAGGAGTCCTTAGATAATTTTTTTAGAGAAATTCTTGGAAGAATCCCTGAGAAAATTCTTTGAAAAATCCCTGGAGGAATCCCTGAAGCAATTTCTGGAGGAACCTCAGGAGGAATGCCTGGAAAGTTCTGGACAAATTCCTGCAGGAAGTTCTTAATAAATTCCTTGCGGAATTCCAGGAAGAATTCCTGGATTAATCTGTAAGGGAATTTTTGTGGAAATTCCTTGGAACTATCCCTGGAAGAATTCTTGAATGAATTCCTGGAGGCATCTCGAGAGAAATTCTGGAAGCAGTTAATGGAGGAATTTCTGAAGAAATTCCAAGAGAAATTTCTGAAGAAACTACAAGAGAAATTTCTGAAGAAAATCCAAGAGAAATTTCTAGAGGAATTTTTGGAGGAATTCCAGGAGGAATTCCTGAAGGAATTGAGGTAGTAATTTCTGAAGGAATTCTTATGGGAGTTCCTGGATCAATTCCTGGAGGACTTTCTGAAGGGATTCTTAGGGTAATACTTAAGTAAACTCTTGAGGAATTCCTGGAGGCATCCTTAGAGGAATTTCTAGAGAATTACTTGGAAGAATCCCTGGGGGAAATCTTGCAAAAAAACCTGGAGGAATCCCTGAAACAATTTCTGGGAGAACCTCAGGAGGAATTCCTGGACAAATCTCTATAGGAAATCTTGGGGAAAATCCGTGGAACTATTCATGGAAGAACTGCAGGAGGAATCCCTAAATGAATATTTTGAGAATCCCTGAATGAATTCCTGGAAGAATCTCTAGAGGAATTCTGGAAGGAATCCATGGAGAAATTTCTGAAGGAATTCCTAGAGAAATTTTTAGAGGAATTCAGAAAGGAATTTCTGGTGGAGTTCCAGGAGGATTTTCTGGAGGAATTACTATAGGAATCATCGGTGGAATTCCTGGAGGGATCCATGAAATAAATCCTGGAGGAATGTGCAGAGGAAACCCTAGAGAAGAAATTCCTGGAAGAATTTTCGGAGGAATTCATGGAAGAATTCCTGGATCCATACTTGAATAAATTCCTGGAGTAATTCCTGAGGAAATACCTGGGGTAATACCTGGAGAAATTCTTGGTAGAACTCTTGCAGAAGTCTCTGGAGAAATGCCTGAATGAAATCCTAGAGACATGCCAGGAGGAATACCTGGAATAATTATTGAAAAAAAAATCCGGGAGGAATTTCCGAAGGAGTTCCTGGAGGAATCTCAAGATGCATTCCTGATGAAATACAAAGTTCGATTTCTGAGGGAATTCCAGGAGGATTTTCTGAAGAATTCTCAGGGGAAATACTGAAGAAACCGCTGAAATTCCTGAAGAAATCTTGAAATCCTGGATTAATTCCTGTGGGAGTTTCGGAAGGAATCACAATAAGAGTTCTTCTAGAAATGTTTAAAATAATCTCGCAATTCGTTTTGTAAGAATAACAGAAGAAATTTCCGGTGAATCCCTGGAAGAACTCGAAGTAATTTCTGAAGAAACCCGATGAGCAATCCCGGAAGCAACCCCATGAGGAACTCTAAGGAATCTCAGGAGAGATCCCTAAGGTTTTTTGTACAAATTTTTCAAGCAATTCTTGGAGTGTTTTTTAAGAATCTCTAAGTAAAATTTTCTAAAAGAATTTCTGGAATACATTCCTGTAGGAATACTTCGAATCATTCCAGATGTAATTATTGGAGCAATCTCTAGTGGAATTTTGGAAGGCATATATGGAGATATCCCTGTAGAAATCTCTGAATACCTGCAGAAATACCTTAAAGGATCTCTGGAGAAATTCCTGAAGGAAACTTCGAAAACAGCACTGGAACAATTACTGGAGGAACCTCTAAAGATATCCCAGGACAAATCCCCGAAAAAATGTCTAGTGGAACCCCTAGATGAATTCTTGATTGAACTTCTGGAAGAAGCCAAGATGGAATCACTGAATTAAGCTATGGAAAAAATCTAGGAGGAATTGTTCGTACTCATATAGTTTACAAAACTATGAACAAATCTGAAAAAGTCATTATGATTACTAAAAAAGTAAAAACTACAATACTGATTTGCATATTCACATATCGGGCGCCCATCCCGCTTAAAATTCATCTCAGGTCAGGCCCCCCCTGGGCCCCCTCCAGGAAAAAATCCTAGTTACGCCAATGGCTATACGTATTTACCGCATCGTTTATAGGTCTCCATCAATATTGAATAATTAATCTAAAAATACCCTTATCAAAAACTATACACCCTGCAGCGGGTGAAACCACAAAATTCCCCCAATCAAGTCACGTTCGAGAAGCTGGATTTTTCCTACCAATCATCATCCCACCAACAACATCTGTCCCCGTAAACAACCAATTATCGCACATTGAATGTTGTTCTCTCGCGTGCACGTTCGGCCGTTGGTTGGATGGAACGCTGGCAGGCAGATAAGTGACTGTTACTTGAAATTTATGGCATAAATTATAAATTTCTCAGCGACAAATTGGAGGTTTAAACTAATCGCATCCCATTGCTCGCCAACGCAAATGGTGAATAACGCGCGCGCACTCTAATGGCGCATTTCTGGAAGTTACTCAGTTACCTACTGAAACTACTTTTGCATCACCGAGCAAGTCAAATAGTACATTTAGTAAAGAAGTGCACATCAAAACAATCTGCCAGGAGACGGGGATGATGTGCTTCAGCATTTCGAACTGGTGGAACGCCGCAGCACACTGGGTAAAATCTAGAAATTGTTCGGTGAAAATTGTCATTTTTTAAGGACATCAAAGTTTAAATGGTCGTTATCTTTTAAATACATACATACTATAAGATGTTGATATAGGGATAGAGTTATTAAAAGATGCCCTGCAATCATATTAGCTGTAAGTCAGCTACAGCTAAAGTTCCAGGACGAATTACATTTCTAATTGTACTTACATATGTTAGAGTGAATCATCCGTTATATGGGCGGGGAAATGGAAAATTTGATCACATTTAACCAGATCAAAGCTTTTTAGGTCCCATTTGAGGTCCCAAATGACTGTGCAAAATTTGGGCACTATCGGTTACGTCTACGTTTAGCGCATTGCATTTGAAGTTTGTATGGGATTTTACATAGAAAACATACTTTTTTGCATTTTTTCTCATGAGAAGCTCAATTTTTTTTTAAATTTTAAAACCGAGAATGTAAAAGTTTAGCCTGGGATGTCTCAAAAAACTTTGTCGAAGACACCGAAGCGATATAATGCATGCAGAAAAAGTTATAGCGTTGACATTGCATACTGAAACAGCATGATTTTGTTGCTATTGTTATTCCTTTACATGTTAAATCTATGTTTTTCTACAAGCATCAGATCGCTTTACGGTCTTCGACAAAGTTTTTCAGGGATTCCTAGGCTATACTTTTACATAATCGATTACACAGTTTCCGACAAACTTTTGCAACTTATGACAAAAATGCAAAAAAAAAGCGTGTGTTTTCCATACAAAGCCCCATACAAATTTCAATTGAAATGCGCAAAGTGTAGACGCAACCGATCCTGCTCAAATTTTGCACAGTTAACCAGGACCCGAAATGGAACCAAAAAAGCCTTGATCGGACAAAACGGTTCCGATGACCCACTTTAATATGTACATACATA
This sequence comes from Aedes albopictus, assembly GCF_035046485.1. NCBI lineage: Eukaryota > Metazoa > Arthropoda > Insecta > Diptera > Culicidae > Aedes > Aedes albopictus. The sequence goes on along the minus strand of NC_085137.1, from coordinate 246,877,894 downwards.
CATACATTTTACTCCTGTACACTTTTTGAGTTCCATTTTCGTCCCATATCAACTGTGCAAAATTTCAGCTCGATCGGAGAAACTATATTTTTGCGCCAGCCGTTTTAAGTTTTCATACGATTTACTATGGAAACAAAACACTGTTTTTAAGAAAAAGCGCCCCAGGTTGCCCCTAAGCCCCTATAAATAAATCGATGAATGATTTCTGTCGGAAATTTTACGAGCAACCAACTCTCCGGAATCAACTCGCCTCAGCATACGCGCAGAATCTCGAAGTCGCGTTGCCAGACGAGGGCGAGCTCGATGAGGCCCCTCTAGAGGACTGCTGGAGTACAGTGAAAACAGCCATCAACGACGCAGCCGAGAGCACCATCGGGTACCTGGAGCGGAATCGACGGAACGAATGATTCGACGAAGAGTGCAGAATGGTTTTGGATGCGAAAAACGCAGAGAGGGCGGTAATGCTGCAGCAAGGGCTTCGTGCCGCGAGCCGAAATATGCAGGGATAAAAATGGAAGCCTCTTGACGGACGGACGTGAGGTGGTCGAAAGGTGGAAGCAGCACTTCGATCAACACCTGAACGGCATGGAGAACGTAGGCACGGGAGCCCACGGCAACGGAAGAAACGACGACGTCAGTGCAGCGGAGGACGGAAATGAACCAACTCCCACGCTGAGGGAAGTTAAGGAAGCCATTCGCCAGCTCAAAACCAACAAAGCATCTGGTAAGGATGGTATCGCAGCTGAACTCATCAAGATGGGCCCAGAAAAGTTGGCCACCTGTCTGCATCGGCTGATAGTCAGGATCTGGGAAACCGAACAGCTACCGGAGGAGTGGAAGGAAGGGGTAATCTGCCCCATTCACAAGAAAGGCGACCATTTGGGTATGTGAGAACTTCAGGGCGATCACTATTTTGAATGCTGCCTACAAAGTGCTATCCAAGATCACAGACAAACAGACGTAACACTCTTCAAAGCGGCTTGGCATATGCATTGAACGATCAATTCAAATTTCATTTGGTTTGCGCGATCGTTCCACCAGATGCGCTAGTGTTCGATCGCTTTGACGTTTGCCAGTGTACACGTTGGTGAATGATGCAATCGAAAATTACAGGCAATTTGTGTAGTAGTGTGCGTGTCAGCAAAACGTCAAATCGAAATCCATCATGGCCGACAGTGTCGCGCGCGGTTCCACCAACAGGTGGCAGTGCACTCATGAAAATGACACCGGGCAAAAGTTTTTGATGAATTTCCTCTAAGAGTTACGTCTGTTTATTATGTTTCCAGTTCAAAACCGAATTAGCGACATTTTTTCTTTGACTTCCGCTGCGTTTGCCTTCCGTTAAACACCATGTCGGAAGTGGGGCCCTGTATAGAGCACCAGGTGTACCATACAGCGCCCCACTTCCGACATTGTGTTTAACGCAAGGCAAAAGCAGCGGAAGTCAAAGAAAAAATGTCGCTAATTCGGTTTTGAACTGGAAACATAATATCTGTGCCCAGATCATCTTCCGTCGTCTGTCATCTAAAACGAATGAGTTCGTGGGAAGTTATCAAGCTGGCTTCATCGACGGCCGGTCGACAACGGACCAGATCTTTACCGTACGGCAAATCCTCCAGAAATGCCGTGAATACCAGGTCCCAACGCATCACCTGTTCATCGACTTCAAAGCGGCATACGACAGTATCGACCGCGCAGAGCTATGGAGAATCATGGACGAAAACGGCTTTCCTGGGAAGCTGACTAGACTGATTAAAGCAACGATGGACGGTGTGCAAAACTGCGTAAGGGTTTCGGGTGAACTATCCAGTTCATTCGAATCTCGCCAGGGACTGCTACAAGGTGACAGACTCTCATGCCTACTATTCAACATCGCTCTGGAAGGTGTGATGCGACGAGCCGGGTTCAACAGCCGGGGAAAGATTTTCACAAGATTCGGTCAATTTGTGTGCTTTGCGGACGACATGGACATTATTGCTAGAACATTTGGAACGGTGGCAGAGCTGTACACCCGCCTGAAACGCGAAGCAGCAAAGGTCGGACTGGTGGTGAATGCCTCAAAAACAAAGTACATGCTGGTAGGCGGAACCGAACACGACCGGATCCGTCTGGGTAATAATGTTACGATAGACGGGGATACTTTTGAGGTGGTGGAGGAATTCGTCTACCTCGGATCCTTACTGACGGCTGACAACAACGTGACGAAACATGGACCATGCTCGAGGAGGACCTACAAGCACTCGGAGTTTTCGAGCGACGCGTGCTTAGAACGATCTTCGGCGGTGTGCAGGAGAACGGTGTGTGGCGGAGAAGGATGAACCACGAGCTCGCTGCACTTTACGGCGAACCCAGCATCCAGAAGCTGGCCAAAGCCGGAAGGATACGGTGGGTAGGACATGTTGCAAGAATGCCGGACAACAACCCTGCAAAGTTGGTGTTTGCAACTGATCCGGTTAGCACAAGAAGGCGTGGAGCGCAGAGAGCACGATGGGCGGACCAGGTGGAGCGTGACTTGGCGAGCATTGGGCGCGACCGAGGATGGAGAGCGGCAGCCACAAACTGAGTATTGTGGTGTACTATTGTTGATTATGTCTCAATGATGTTGAACAAATAAATGTATGTATGTATGCAACTCTCCAAAGGCGACAACGTGGCGACAACATATTATGATGTCTTCCATCTTCAGGGACTTGGGCTTGTCCTAGCTGCCTCTACTCTACCCGCTACCTGTTGTTGTTGTAGTTCAATCATCTGTCATAAGGCTTTTACCTTTATGCTGGCGCACAGCAATAGCATTTCTTTTACTCGGCAATCCGTTCGCTTCCGTCAGCGTGTTCCTTTCGGCTCACTGTTTCCGCTTTCGTTTGTACTGTGCAGTCACATGTTGTACAGGTATGTTCGAGGATCCACAACAACTCTAAAGTTTTGCTAATATGGTTTTATGGCAAAGACAGCTCTCAGGCAATAATTGTTAAACTGCTTACAGAACACAATATTAAGAAGCACAAAAGTAGGTAAAGCTAAAGAAGGGGCAAAAGAGAAATAATAAGAAAAAAGACTGACTAAATATAAACAAAGTAGAAGGAGAAGAATAATAAGAAGAAGTTTCTTCAGGCGAAAAGTATGAAGGAGAAAAGTGATAAGGAGAAACATATGAAGGGAAACATGTGGAAGAGAAGAATGTTAAGGAGAAGAATATGAAAGGAAAGAAAATAAAGGAAAAGAATGTGAAGGAGATAAATATGAAGAAGAAGAATCAGGGATGGGATTATTCATTTGCAATTAGTTACATTCACTTGGTGTTGACTCGCTTCAGATACATGGTAGAAAAAATCAATATATGGAAAACTTTTTCATTTCTGTTTTATCTGAAACTATGTAGAACAATGTACTAGCGTAGCATCAATAAATAAGTTAAAAGAAGGGAGCAAATGCAATTTTCCACGGCGTGAATGTAATTTACATTCACCGCGTGGAGACTTGCCTTCACTTTGTTTTTTGATAGCATGCTTCGGAACTGAGATAGTAGCGAGTGAATGTAACTTTTTGCAAATGAATGATCCCATCCCTGAGATGAATGTGAAGTAGAAGAATAGTAAGGAGAAGAATATGCAGAAGAAAAACATGAAGGAGAAATATATGAAGGGAAAGAATGGGAAGTAGAAGAACAGGAAATGAAGGCAGAGAATATGAAGAATAAGAATCAAGAATTTGAAAGATAAGAATATGAAGGAAATGAATACATGAATATGAAGGAAAGTAGGAGAAAGAACAGAAGATGAATTAGAAAAAAAAAACTGAAGAAAATAAGATGAATAAGAAAAGAAGTAGTATCAGTGATAGTAGTAGCAGTAGAAGACGAAGAAAATGACAAATATACACATGAAGAAAAGAAGAAGAAGAATAAGATAAGGACAACAGGAGTAGTAGAAGAACACGAAATGACAGATTTGTTCATACTATTCACAATTATTCAAAATAAAACTTTGCACAATTATTCAAAATAAAACTTTGAAGTTCCTAATTTTACTTATTTCAATACAATTTCTTAAGCATTAGCAATTGTATTGATTTTTTTTTTAATTTTTGATCACAGTTCTTAGAACGGTGCCGTTGCAAGACATTGCTCGAATAATAACATTCAGCAAATAATTGCACTCGGTAAGCCCCGCAAAGCACCTGAGAGAAGCTGAGCGCATCATTTGGCGCGTCTAACCGCGAGACCAGGTGAGAACGGTAAATATTGCACCCACCGCATTGCACCGGTTGTGACTTGGCGGCGAGCCTAGTCGCTTGCTGCACCGCGCTTATAAAATGAGATGGTTATTTATTTTGAGCCACTTGTGACTTTGCCCCATGTGTGTGATGTTTTCATCAGTCATTGTTCTAATCTACGTCGCAACTGATCGCATTCGCATCGTAGCTCGCCCATCAGAGCTATTATAGTTACACTCGGTCGGTCGGCCGGTAGCCGCCAGCTTACACATATAGATTGTGACAAACATATGGTCTAATTACTAGCTAAACAGAGGATGGGTCCTTTTCTCGGTGCAAACGTGACCGAATGGCGCGCGACGCGACAAACAAGAGAGATGATGTCTGGCGACAGCGGCAGTTAAGCTCGGTTCTAACTGGTATGCAAAGCTATTTGCTATTGATCGTGATGCAGCTGTTGCTTCGTAGTTCGTAGTACACTTCTGTTGGTATTTTCAGAAGAATTGAGTCTATTTTAAAATAGTAAAAGCGCGAATACTATTTGTGTGGTTGGCGAACGATCGACCCATGGCTTAGAACTAATTGACTTAGGCTAAGATTAAATGCTACATTGTCTCTATAGTTTTTCTTAAAAATGAGAAACAAAATTAAATCCTCAATGATACCAGATTACAACAGCCAATTTCTAATTGGCTACCTCTGAACTGAAACTACCTCTGAACTATTTTTTGAGCACCAACATTTCAAAAGGGACATAACTGCTTTCTGAAACAACATCCTCTATCAAAGCTGGGATCTTCTTTTTTTCTCTATTACCATATCTATTCAGAAAAAAAATAATCATGTAAAATTCAACGAAAAATCATGCACATAAAGGGAATGCTAGAGTTAGGGCATATTTACATGAGATATCATGTAAAATTACGTTACGTTCGTGTAAATTTCGGCTAAAAGTCGCGTAACCGGTTGGAGTCCATGATGGTTTACGCGATGGTTGGCGGAAATTTACACGATGGTAATGTAATTTTACATGTAAAAGTGCACTAACTCTAGCATTCCCTTTATGTGCATGATGTCTCGCTGAATTTTAATTACATATTTGTTTTCTGTGTACACTGGAACTAATACAACTACTACTGGACAGAGAAAACACGGTGTGTCTGGTAGAACAAAATTATTTAAAAAAAATCGGTATCGCTAAAACACCCACCAAATGAAAGCTGAAGGTCCCCCCTTTCATTTGAGGCTAAAACAAGAAAGTTCTATCGGCGGTCCTAGAACATTTTTTTTTCAAAAATTTATAACTATGAGACTTGCATTTTCTTTCTTTCCACCTAGAGTGTAACCTAATGGGCTCGTATAAGGTCGCTCATTAGTAACGTATCATACTAATAGAGTAAACGGGTAAAACAAATTCATTTTTTTATACAAAATGTTGCCCAGACAAGTGTAAAAAAATATTTAAGAGAGTTATAATAGAATTTTGCCAATATTTAAGTATGTGTGTTAACCATCTTCTCCTTATTGACATGTAGAAGAAGTTATTTCAACTGCCATTCTCCTCGTTTCTATCGCCAGTACCACAGGTTCGAAAAATTTTACAGTCGTAGTAGGCCATGACTTGGATGTCAATAAAAATAAAACGATCAACAAAGTAGCTCGGATAAAATGACTACGTGCCGAGTCCGGTATTCGTTCATTTTGTGTTCCTTTCTGGTACTTGTAAAAGCATTCAAAATTAGAAGGATTGCTGTGTGGTATATAATTAGGTATTAGGCCATATGAATAAAATTGAGTAAATACTCTTTACTAAATCTCTGTAAAGCCGTAGAACAAGTCTCTGTGAACCTTCACAGAGATCTGAGTAAAGAGTATTTACTCAGCTTTATTCATATGGCGTATTGAATCATAAAAAAGTAAAAAAAAAAAATCCAACATAGCTTTGCTTCAAACTTTTAGAGAAACAACTACGACATGAAATCATAAAGTTACGATGAAAACCGTACCAAGGTGTGCGTGCTGTGATCGAAGAAGCTTTTTCTGTAACCACTAATATCATTGAAGGTAGTTGATGTTCACTGATTTAGATATTTGTTTTATATGGTTGAGCATACAAATAATAGACAGAATAAATTAGAAGTCCCAACTTGTTTTTATTTGTATTTGCAGGTTATTGATATTATTGAACAACACTTTCTGAAATATACCAAATGTAGTAGTTGGTATTATCCCTCGATAATATATCGCAATTATTCATTTAAAGTTTATTAGTCCAATGATGAGATCATACCCTTTAGAATTACTTTCTTTGAGTATAAATATAATTTAAATCTTCTACGCGGAGCATCTATATTTGCTGTAATTGTGAAACATGTAGTACTGCGAGAACTATAGTCTCTCCTCAATTAACGGGCAAACGCGGCAGACTTAGCACTACTATCGATGATGCAAAAAGATAGTGCACGTTGCAATTCTGCTAAAGATACTAAAAGGAGATTTAATATATGCATTGAAAATGCAATCACTGTACTCCATTCTTCTGCAGCAGTACAGTGAATACATTCTTAATACGAAAATATCAGTTTTGGACGAGAAAATCGCTTTAGATTTTTCAATGATGACGATTATGTTAATGGTGGCCTTGAGAACAATTGAGTTCTCAAAATTTTATCTCACGAAACCTATTGCAAGCCTATCCATATACGTGAGAACAAAAGATGTTTACAAAGTTCTTACAGATAGATTAACACGGGAAATCTGAACACAAACCACTACTACATAGGAATTTGGATTGGTCAAAAAATATCGGATTTCAATTAGAATATTATGAAAAAGTATCTTTTTCACTAATAAACTAATTAAAACAACACAATTTTTATTTCACTTTTGCTCCATTATTATAGGCCCACCTATCTCAAATAATGGGTCGTGACCCACCTGCCCCATAAGAAATACACGCGTTTTAAAAATTTGATTCCAGAAAATGTCGAGTTGCGGTCATCTTAGGATTCTGGAAAGTGTATGTCGTCTTGTAATTAATTGTAGTATCTTTGCATGCACTAACACGCACTCTACTATACATATCACCTGTAAGTTTCGTTTGTATCATTCAGCAACGTGTACATTCGCAAGCATCAAAGTGATCGAACATTAGCACCTCTGGTGAAAGGATCGCGGAAATCATACGAAATTTGAATTCATCGTTAAATGCATGTGCCAAGCCCTGTAAAAGAGTGTTACGTCTGTTTGTCTGTGCTTATATCGTGCATTGCTCAATAGAGAAAATAATAAAATTCGTCAAATAGTTGAAATTTTTGTCAAATGCACGCTATAAGGAGGAACACGGTGATATAATAATAATTACCAGTATTAGAGCATGACGCGGTACACATGTAAATTTAAATTTGAACTCATCATCTCCACCTGCTTGAAACTATTACAATTTATCTAGCATTACTGCCCATAACCACGAAGCTGACTACTGTTTACTGGATTTTTTTATTCACTTGGGACTATTATGCTTTTTTTGGGAAGTGTAATAAACATCATATAAAAAATTTTTCGTCGGAAAGCCATGTTGGCAATGGATAAACTGTTTTTCGTTATAACTTAGTACTTTGAGAAAATACGAAAAAATATCATATTATATCAAAAAAAAAAAAAAAATTGTTCTAGACCCGCCGATAGAACTTTCTCAATTAAGGCTCAAATGAAAGGTGGGACCCTTAGCTTTCGTTTGGTGGCTATTTTAGCGATACCGATTTTTTTAAAATAATGTTGTCCACCAGACACACCGTGAAAAAGATCCTCTTTTCAAAAGATATGCATTGCGATCCACAGATTTGAGAAAAGGTATTGTTTCAATGGGCGCTATGGGCTCCACAAGAACCTTCGGTCGAAAAAGATTCATCCACCCACCAAATGTACCATCTACAAAACGATGATAGGACCAGTGGTTCTGTTGCTGATTTTCCGTTACAATGGTTTTTACGGCTGGCTCGTAGGGCCTGACACCAACCCCCTACTATCCGGAGGACCATAGTGCACAGTTGAGCTTAGAGTCCTTCCCTGGCACTCGGACGTAGATCAGCCGCCCCTAACATGGGGATCAGACGCTGTTGTGAGCCGCTCCTCCTGGAGAACAGACGCTCAGGTATACCGAAGCAAACCCCCCCTTCCCTGTCAGCCTACGACCAAAGTTCCCACCGGGGTTGGTTACCCGATCTTCCCTAAGATTGCTCATATTTTTCGGCCGGTACCGCGTGGAGGTAGGGATAGGAGTTGACCGGATCCGTCTGGGTAGTAATGTTACGATAGACGGGGATACTTTCGAGGTGGTGGAGGAATTCGTCTACCTCGGAACCTTACTGACGGCTGACAACAACGTGAGCCGTGAAATTCGGAGGTGTATCATCAGCGGAAGTCGGGCCCACTACGGGCTCCAGAAGAAACTGCGGTCGAAAAAGATTCACCCACGCACCAAATGCACCATGTACAAAACACTAATAAGACCGGTGGTCCTCTACGGGCACGAGACAGGGACCATGCTCGAGGAATACCTGCAAGCACTCGTAGTTTTCGAGCGACGCGTGCAAAGGACGATCTTCGGCGGTGTGCAGGAGAACGGTGTGTGGTGGAGAAGAATGAACCACGAGCTCGCTGCACTTTACGGCGAACCCAGCATCCAGAAGGTGGCCAAAGCCGGAAGGATACGGTGGGCAGGGCATGTTGCAAGAATGCCGGACAACAACCCTGCAAAGCTGGTGTTTGCAACTGATCCGGTTGGCACAAGAAGGCGTGGAGCGCAGAGAGCATGGGGCGGACTAGGTGGAGCGTGACTTGGCGAGCATACCCGGGTAGAGCTTAATGGCAAAAGAATGGCAAATTTTACCATTAAAACAGAATGTTTGAATGGCAAAATATGTTATTTGTTTGTTTGAAATAAGAGTTAAAATAACAAAAATAATAACAAAATTTTGGTAGCAGAAAAACTTAAAAATAACTTATTTTGCCATTATAATAACAAAGTAATGGTAAAGCATGCGAATTAAATTGAAGAACAAAATAAGTTATTATTGAGATATTGATAACAAAATAAGACCCAAATTAATTGTTATGGGTAAATAACAAAATATGACATTCCTGAGTTATTGATAACAGAATAAGAACAAATTTAGCTGTTTATGTGGCGATCAAAATAATGGTAGGTTTAGTTGTTCAAATTCAATTTTAAAATAATGGTAGATTCAGTATTATTTCAAAGTAGCAGAAGGAAGGTAAAATGAGCTATTACTTTTTTTTCTTCAATAAAATTTAAGTTCATCAATCAATGTAAAACCAGTATTATTTTGTGTATACTCTTCAATTGTTTGAGTTCTAAATTAACATAAATTGATGTGCATCAAATAGAATCCATTGCGAATCAAACACACAGTGGAGTTGTTTACTTTTACGAGATACGCCGAATTGAAAAGTTATGCTTGAAACACAGACAAACAGACGTAACACTTCGAACAATTTACGATTCAAATCATAGTCACGGAAACATATTCGCCCAATGCTAAAAGGACTATGTTTGGCCAACCACCAACTAGGTGGCGGTGGTGAGCAAACGTCAAACTCAAACAAAAACTATGCGAGCGCCACGGTTGGGCAGTTGGCCAACTATCAAATTTTGAAGAAGATCGTTAAATCGGTGAACGATGGGAATTATCAGAGTGTTACGTCTGCACGGAGACAAATTTCGTTCGTTTGAAACAAAAATATTCATGTTTATTCGGTAAACTGATAAAATATTTAACACTAAAATATTAATTTTTAAAACAAACTCAATTACATATTGATTTCTACAATTCCCATTGAAGAGCCTCCCGTTCCGCCGTCGAGAACATAAACAAAACTCTCAAGTTCCAGCTGCATCACCAAACAAGTTTTCCACTTGCAAAAAAGGCAAGTTTCACCAAAAGTTTCCACGAAATCCAAGACGAAATCCCATTGATTTCGGGAGTGTATGTTATCTACATGATGTTGGCATTGGAAGTGCCACGCGGGAAGTGGATTTTCCTAGAGAAGGAAATAATTTTGTAAATTTAATTGGAAAACAAATATTTCCGTAGGGCCGACCTGTCACAAAAAAACAAAAATTTTTACATTTGTTTCTAACATAACCAGGCAGAAGATACATGTTTGTTTCAAAAATGGATTGAATTTGCTTCAAATGTGACGTTCGATTTGCTCCAAACAGTTTTATTTTTGTTGCCAGAACAAATTGACAATTTATTTGAGTTTACCTGAAATATTTTTGATTTTACTATGCTTTTTTCTGCGTGTGTTTGTCTGTGCTTGAAATATACAATATAATAGTTAATGGTATATTAAGAGTAAAATATGTTATGGTGCCTAATGTTTATAAATAATTTCTCACAATATCAAAATAATGGCAAAATTAGCTAGGAATGTAACTTATGTTATTGTTTTGATATTTTATACAATTCATTATAAAAGGTGCTAAATTGCAAGTTTTACCATGATAGTAATTTTTGTTATTGATGTGTTATTTAGCATTATTCATGAATAACATATCAATAGCAAGATTTGCTATGGTTGTATATTTTGCTATTGATTTGCCATTTTAAGTTTTTCATAATAACAGAAGAATGGCAAAACGAGATATGATGGCAAAACCAGTTATTATTTTTTCCTTTGTTTGCCATTAGCCTCTACCCGGGTATGGCGCGACCGAGGATGGAGAGCGGCAGCCACGAACCGTGTATTATGGAGAAATATTGTTGATTCAGTTCTATCTTGAATTAGATGTAATACTAAATAAATGAATGAAATGAAGGACCAGTGGTTCTCTACGGGCACAAAAAGTGAATTTTGCTTATGGAGGATATGCAAACACTCGAAGTGTTCGAGAGTCGAGTGCTTAGGCCTTAGAACCATCTTTGGCGGTATGCAGGAAAACGGTGTGTGACGGCGAAGAATAAACCTCGAGCTCGATAAACACTCTACGGCGAACATAGCACCCGGAAGGTCGCAAAAGCTGCAAAGGTACAATGGGTTGTGAGAATGCCGGACAACAACCCTGCAAAGCTGGTGATCGCAAGAGATCCGGATGGTACGAGAAGACCTGGAGCCAAGCGTGCAAGGTGGGCGGACCAGGTACAGAACGATCGGCCGAGTGTGGGACGCAACCGAGGATGGAGGACTGCAGCCATGAACCGAGTGTTGTGGTGAAGAATTGTTGATTCAGTTTTATTATTATTGTAATTGAATGACTAAGCACATAACTCTTACTTATTGGTCTTTAGTTTTACATTTCATTACGCATCTTCTGTTTGTAGCTTAGAAAACATGGCTGTTTTATTAATTACGTAGTCCATGTTTTCAGAATGGAGGCCTGTTCACAATCTAAGTGTAATGGTTACCATAACCTTGGTCTTCATATACCATTAGGAACATTCAAGGAGTATTTTTATCCCGATGCAATTGATCAAATGCTGCTGTAAAAGGAAACATCAGAAGCCCAGCCTGGAGTGTGAAGTAATTTGTCTTACAATGTTACAACTCACGACTCGGCCAATGACGGCTTACTTTCAGATATAGAGTCATAAACATTACTTATCGGTGTCAATCGCAAATTGCTGCTCGCTTCCAGTGAACTTGTCGCCGGTGTTTGCCATCGCTTCGCTTCCACCGCCAAACGAGCAATGCGGATTATCATAAACTGTAATTAATTCAATATTTTATTGTCCACGCCACGATTATTAGTGACCGTGTCTAGTTCACGACTCGGCCCGTGCAAGTTTGTATGAATCCAAAAACTGTCACCTGCTTTGCATTTCCTGAAACCGTAATCCCACTCTAGAAGCACTATTGCAATACACCACCGCCACGCCACGAACTGGTCGGACAGTATGCGAACAGTTACATGTGTAGCGAGAAAACTTGCTGACCGTTTATAGGTACATGGCGTGTCACATCAATAAATTTGCCGCGCCCCACCTTCAGCTGTCTGTCGTTAGTTGGCGTTTGCACTTGAGCCGTCGTCGTCATGTCACGGCGTTTTCCACACTTGAGCATGGCACAGCTGGGGCACAGCAATTTGGCTTCCTTTTGCGAACTGGGGTAATTGCGGAGCCCATTTTTGCGTACATGGAAATGGGTTGGTTTACAGATGTTCCGAATAGAATTCGGATATTGTTGACATGGGTTGAGTTATACTACTTTCTAATTGAATTTGTATTACCATTCGCTCACGACTTGCTTCATTATGGACAGCTGCTCGCCTTGACCTGCACCCAGGTATGATTCTTATAAACATCCTTTTCTTTATTACCTTGTTGAAGCTACGATCCTCTTGATTCGTTTCTGCAGTGATATCCTGCCGGTTTCCTATCCCGCGCTTGTAATCAGTTTTTACACCATCAGGGGCTGTTCATAAACCACGTAGACCAAAATTTGGCAATCTCAGACCCCCTCCCCCCTCGTAGACTTTTGTCCATACAAAAATTTTGAAATTTGTGTGGAGCGTAGACTTTGGCCAGATTCCCCCCCCCCCCTCCCCTTAAAGTCTACGTGGTTTATGAACGGCCCCTCACCATTTGTAACGAAAAAAGATTCGACATCTACATTTGTTGGTAAATCTATTTTGGCAGCCCAATTCACGTTATCGTCGCTCCAACGCAGAAATTATAACTCACTGGCCGACCGACCTTCATCGAAATTGGCTGAACGCAGTGATACCTCCCTGGAGCCCTTTGCCATCATGTAGTTTGTCTTTGATACATTAATGACCAATCCAATTCACCTGGCTTCACTCTTTAGTCAAATGTACGTTTCCGCCATCGTCTAAAATTTACGAGCAATAATATCAATATCATCAGCGAAACCAAGCAGCTGAACGGACATCGTGAAAATCCTTTCACTCGTGTTTATCCCCGTTCGCCTTATTACATCCTCTAAAGCAATGTTGAACAGCAAGCACGAAAGACCATCACCTAGCCGTAATCCTCTGTGAGATTCGAAGGGACTCGATAGACTCCCTGATACTCGAACTACGCACATCACTCGATCCATTGTCGTCTTGGTCAATCGTATCGATCGTATCAGTTCATCCTGGAATCCGTATTCGTGCTTGATCTGCCATAGCCGGTCTCGATCGATTGTATCATACGCTGATTTAAAATCGATGAACAAGTAATGTGTGGGCACGTTGTATTCGCGGCATTTCTGCATCACCTGGCGGATAACGAACATCTGGTCCGTTGTAGCGCGTTCACCTATGAATCCAGCATGATATTGATCCACGAACTCTCTTGCAATCGGTAATAGACGGCGGCATAAAATTTGAGAAAGTATCTTGTAGGCAGCGCTCAGTAGTGTGATCGCGCGATAGTTCCCGCAATCCAACTTGTCACCCTTTTTGTGGATGGGACACCCTCCGGTAATACCTCCTCCCAAATCTTAGTAGTGACCCAGTGTAGTGCTGCTCCACCATATTTTAGTAACTCGCCTGGTAGCCTGCCCGTGTAGCTGCCGGCTTAGAATAGCACTACGGACCACCTGTTGCGGGGGTAAAAGTCCACCAAACAGGTAACCCCAATCCAAGGTGTCAGGCGACCTGTGCTGATGGATGGGTTCAAAAGATGCTCGATCTTTAACGGAGCCCGTAGCGTGGGTAGATCACCTTTTTGGGTTGCGTTGCGACGAAAGATCAATCAAACTGAACCCTATTCCCAAATTGCTTCCAACTATGAAACAGCATATATATAAAAAAGACACTTCACCGTCTTCAGCCAGAGGCTGCACAGACTGACCATTACAACACGAGACAACGGACAGCACACATAACACCCAGTGGCCCAATGGAGAATTTTCCGTTTGACGAAAAGTTTTCCCCGCTGGAGCGGGAATCGAACCCGCACTCCGACGCTTACGAAACGCCTAGACGACTGACGCCGCCAGCCGCACGGCCGCATGGCCACGAAGCCCACAAATTAAATAAATTGTAAAAAAATTGTTATCCTTATTACATTTCATAACTTGTTAAAAGTGAAAGGTCTCGGTTTGTTTGTGACCGAGAATGATTTTGAAACAAGGAAAACTGGAATAGTATTCCTTATCTTTTTTTTTCTTTTTCATTGTACACTGGTTTGAGGCAGCAAGGACTAGGGATCCGATGCATGGTCAATAATTTCTTGACTTTTTCTTTAAGGGATCCGATTTTGACTGAAAAAGGAGCATGCTAAAGCGGAACCTATAGATTGCCGACTCACCATTTTGCTGCAGAGGAATAGTTCCAAAACCTAGATGACCACAAATTATTCAAGTTTAACATTTTTTATGTCTTTGCTTCCTATGCTTTGATTAAGCATTATCACGAATAGTTTGTTGGACAGAAAGAATTATTTTATTTTTTAATTCAGCAACCTTGTACAAGGTACACATGTCTTTTAACTTGCCTTCTAAAAATCAAAAAATATAAAAAGAGCCTGAACTGAACTCGACGCCTCGAGAAAATCCCGCACCATGATTTTTTCATCATTTCATCCAATTTACGACAAACATCGTTACCCTTTCGTGGTCATTCTCCTTCAGTCGGTGACATTTTTTATTCGAACACCATAAATCTCCCATACTCAGAAATCTTTTGCCTTTCCTAACCTTTGCCCATTCCTTTTGCGACCGGCGATGGCGACAGCCCCTGAAGAACAGGAAGCCAACAACGACGGCGATGGTGAAGACCGATGCGGCGATGGATGGTAGTTTGACAAAAGTCAAGCGGAAAATCATAAAAGAGACCACTTCCCGAATGTGCCCCAGTTGCTGCCGCGCGCCGCCGTGATGCGAGACTTCTTGTGACCAAATCCGATACGCATTTCATGTCTTTGGGATTCGGTTGGCTCTGACGAGAAGATATACTGTACCAACTGATGGCCAATCGTCACACGTCCTGGTCGGCCGGCAAGTTGGGTTATGGGAGCAGAAGCTCAGAAAAAGGATGAATCGCTTTGACCGGCGATAACGATCTCTCGCTATATCGATCAGCGGAAATCAATACATAATTTATCAGGTCGGGTTTTTGCCCTGGTTGCATCCGAAAATGTGAATCGCACTTTTTGCTAGGTCATGATTTGCTTTAGATACACGGAAAATATGATTGTTTTATTTTTTTTATCTGTATTAACGAGATTTTTAGCCCTAGGCTAGTTCATCTCGGGTGTTTTTTTTTCGTTTCGTGCGTGTAAATAGGGTTCCTTAATATTCAACAATTCCTAGTTGTGGAAATAAACTGCCTACTACATACACAAGCAACACAATTTATTCCCCCACCAGTAAATAGCAATCAACTAAGTACAATTTATTCACTATCAATTTCATGGGCAAAGTACCACATTTGCACATCTTCCATGAAATTCAAAAAGCGCAGATTCCGAATCGTGATGCAATTTCAACAAGGGGAATGATGAAAATAGAAACAAGTGTTTGTCCAGTCTCGAACCATGAAAACCAGGAATAATTCAAACTGGATACACACATAGTGATCATCTGACGATTCGGTTCAGGGTTGAATGCGGCCACAACTGAAAATCATCGATAGCTCTGACGGATGGCTTACTTCGCGCTTCGACAATTCGGCATTTGAAGAACAATAGCTCTTTTTTACCCTTCTTACACCCATAAAAAGGGTATTAATATCGCTCAAAAAACCGACTTTCGATCCGAGGCCCGGAGGGCCGAGTCTAATATACCAATGAACTCAGCTCAACGAACTGAGCAAATGTCTGTATGTGTGTGTGTGTATATGTGTATGTGTTAGTGTATGTTAGTGTGTGTTATGTGTATGTTTCTCAGCCGTCTGTCAACCGATTTGAGTTCTCTTGGAAGCAAATGAAAGCTACTACATCCTAGTAGAACGCTATTGATTTTTTTTTGATTGGACATTTGATTACCGGGATATCTCTCGAAGAGTACTTATGAGTCATACATCTAAACTTTTTAAGATTTTTGACCAAGTGTATCATAATAAATATCTTAGCCGTCTGTCAACCGATTTCGGTTCTCCTGGCACCAAATGAAAGCTACAACATTCTAGTAGAACCCTATACAATTTCATTAGGATTAGACATTTGGTTACCGAGATATTTTTCGAAGAGTACTTGAGAGTAAAGGGGCGTCCATAAATGACGTAGCTTTTTTGAAGCGATTTTTAAAACCCCCTTCCCCCTTGTAGCATTTCGTCACAAATTTGGATACTCCCCCTAAAAATGACGTAGCTTGTTAAACAACTCCTCCCCCCCTCAACAAAATTTTTATGTCAAAAAGCAAGTAACGAAAAAAACTCGAAACTTTGTTCTGATTTCATTTTAACTTGTATATTTAACGAATATTAGGAAAAAAAAACAATAGCAAGAAAACATTGCCGACTGTAGAGCGTGATTATCACGCCGAGGACCTGGGATCGAATCGGTGTCAGGCCATTCGGCCGAAGATCATTAGGCCGAATGGTCATTAGGCCGAAGGCCATTCGGCCGAAGGTCTTTAGGCCGAATGGTCATTAGGCCGAATGGTCATTGGGTCTTCTTCTTGCCGTTCCGTTCCCACTGACACAAAGCCTGCCTCTCAGCTTATTAACTCCACAGTTAACTGAGAGCTTCCTCTGCAAATGACCATTTTGCATGTGTCTATCGTGTGACAGGCACGAAGGTACTTTTTTGATGCTGAATCTACTGATATTTTACCCATGAATTTTTCCTTCTTTTAAATATAGGCTGTTCTTTATAGTATCATTGCTAAAATGGTTTTTGGCGCTGAAACTGCTGATATTCAATTCATAAATTTTTCCTTCTTTAAAACATAGGCTATTCTTTCTAGTTTCATTGTTTAACTAGTTTTTGGCAAAAAATGTTGGAAAAGGTAAAAAAACGGCTAACTTTCAATTCGTCCTGATGACCATTCGGCCTAATGACCATTCGGCCTAATGACCTTCGGCCTAATGACCCAGCATCGATCGAATCCTTTAGCCTTGGGCTAAAAATCTCGTTAATATAGAAAGAAAAAAAAATACATTGCCCACTGCCAGGTTCAGATCGCCAACATCAAGACCATAGGTGCAACCAGATGAGATTATCACCAAAACTAATGACCCAATAAACCATCCATCGTTCTGTTTAATGCCGAAAAACAGGAAGTTGATGCTCCCAATACAGTTCAATATCATTTTAGTCTAGGAGCTTTTTCAAAGATATTAGTTTGCTCACTAATTAATCTGTTAAAAATATCAATTTGATTTTATTTGCATATAATTCACCTTGACATTTGAAGGACCCTGCAGGAGTTTCTTTTCAAATTCGTTCAGCAGTTCATTCTGGAATTCCTCATGGAGTTTCTTTTGGGATTCTCATTTTTGAGAATTCCACCCTTTTTAATTCCTCCAGCACTTCCTTCTGGGACTTCTCCAAGAATTTCCTTTGGGATTCTATTTGAGATTTCCTCTTTTTTGTATTCCTTCAGGGATTCCTTCAGAGATCCCTCCAAGAACTCCTTCTGGAGTTCCTTTTTAGATTTCACCAAATCTTAGAAGGAACTAAGATTTCTCCAGGAGTTTTTATTTTCGAAGGTTTTTCTAAAAGTTTATCCATGGTTTCCTTCGGGAGTTCTTTCAAGGTTTTCGTCTCCTCTGTTCCACCAGCAGTTTCTTCAGACATCTCCTCAGGGATTTTAACCGGAATTTATTTTAAGGTTTCATCAGAACTTCTTTCTGGGATTCCTAAAGAAGTCCCTTTCGGGATTCCTCTAGGAGTTCCTTCTTGGTTTCCTTCAGGAATCCACTGAGATATTCATTCTGAGATCTCTGCAGGAAACCTCTTTGGCATTCTTTCAAAACCTCTCCAGGAGCTGTTTCTAGGATTCCTTCAGGAGTTCTTTC
The DNA here is from genome assembly GCF_035046485.1 of Aedes albopictus. Classification (NCBI taxonomy): domain Eukaryota; kingdom Metazoa; phylum Arthropoda; class Insecta; order Diptera; family Culicidae; genus Aedes; species Aedes albopictus. The sequence continues at coordinate 246,859,746 of NC_085137.1, read as the reverse complement.
CTGGATCCTTGTGGGAGTTTCTTCTGGGATTCTTCGAGAACTTCCTTCTTTTATTTATGCAGGTTTTTTTTTCAGGACTCCTCCAGAAACTTTTCCGGCATCCTTCCATTCACTCTTTCTGGAATTCCTCCAGGGTTTTCTTTCTTAGATTTCACCAGGAGTTCTATCTGGATATCTTCCGGGATTCCCCAAAAAAAATATTTTTGAAAAAAAAAATACATTTCTTCATATATTTTTGGAAATTTTGCTAAACTTTAAGGAGATCGTCCCTAAAACTCTCCAATATTTTGAATTTCACCAATCTCACGTAAAACCTGCATTCAACTGATCGAATGGTATTATGTGCAGATTTTAATTTATGGAAAAATATTAAACATTGGTTGAACAAAATGCAAGATATTTGAATTTTAATAAATTCCATATTTTGAAAAGTTGTAAAACTCGAAAACTCAAAAACTGCTCTACTTAAAATTTTTTGAAGCACGGTTTTGAAGTCAGCGCTAAATTGTGCTTCAAAAATGTTGATCGTTGACAGAAGTTCACGACTTTTGTTATATTTTGTAAATTAGTGTTACGAAATACTTTTTTCACTGAGCTTAGTAGAAAGCTACGTAGCCTGTCATAAACCCCTACCTCCCTATCGTCACACTTCGTCACAAAATCACAAACACCCCCTCCCCTTCCCCCCCTCCAAAAGCTACGTCATTTATGGACGACCCCTAATACAGGTTAACTTTTTGAGAGATTTTTGACCAAGGATACCATAATAAATATCTCAGCCGTCTGTCAACTGATTCGGGTTCTCTAAGCACCAAATTAAAGCTACAATATCCTTGTAAAAGGCCCTGAATTTTTTTTTTCGATTCGACATTTGATTACTGAGATATCTCACGAAGAGTATTTCAATAAATTATTTATTTATTTATTTATTTATTTATTTATTTATTTATTTGACCTTCATCGGGCATAGAGCCTTAATGAAGCCTGGCTGGGAAAAGCCTTTTTGAGTTGCCCACATCATACGGCTCACTCAAATAGGCATAAAAAACCCTGCATCTTTTGAATACATATACACATTAAAACATAGGCAAACAAAATAATAATAATACAAAAATGCCTTAAAAACTAAATTGTTACAAATAATAAAGTCATTCTATAAAAGCATTACACAGAACACAAAATATATATATATATATATATATATATATATATATATATATATATATATATATATATATATATATATATATATATATATATATATATATATATATATATATATATATATATATATATATATATATATATATATATATAAAATAAAAACACATAGTTTCTTCCACAGAGTATGTTCAGCTTCTGAGCTATCGATGGCTATCCTGGAAGCCTTCGTTTGACGACTCGGCGGAAGTGTTGAAGTCGAACAGGTAGTGTACACCGTTGAAAATGTCCGAACCGGATTAGTTCATGCATTCCATAGCCTGAATTTCTCGATTCAAGCATTAAAAATCCACGTTGGCGAAGTACTCGCATTGGAGCATAAATGTTGATTCGGCTAAGGATCTCAGGAGAATCCCAAACTCTCCCAGCAGAATTTTGGCCACGAAAACAGCTTGAGCGTCCTTCCTTCTCTGTTCAAGAGTTTCGATGCCGAGCAATCTACAACGGTTCTCATACCTTGGAAGATTGATAGGATCCTGCCATGGTAGATTTCGGAGGGCGTATCTCACGAACTTTCGTTGTATCGCTTCAATCCTGGCGATCCAGCTTGACTGATAGGGACACCACACTACCACATTCGATTCAAGAATAGATCGGACCAAAGCGCAGTATAACTGTTGGTATAATGATCGTAAACATAGAGGATCGCGGAATTCGTCAGCTATTTTAAACATGAATCCAAGTTGTCTGTTTGCTCTGGAAATTATGTCATTGTAGTGTACTCGGAAGGTGATCGCAGTATCCAGAATTACGCCCAAATCACGCACCTCAGTTACACGTTCCAGTGGTTGACCGCCGATGACATAAGCATAAGTGACGTGGCACTTATGTAGACTCACCGCCAGGAAGTTGGTAGTACACGACTCGACGAAGGACCGAATAGACAGCTGCAGTTGTACACAATCCTGGAGGCAGCGAATTAGCACGTATAACTTTGCGTCGTCTGCGTAAAACAGACGGATTCCTGGTGGAAGCACGCTGGACAGATCATTGAGGAATATGGAAAACAGTAATGGCCCCAAGTTGCTGCCTTGTGGAACTCCAGACAAGTTCGAAAAAGGCTGCGATGTTTCCGATCCGATTTTGACGACGAGCCTTCGATCCGTTAGGTATGATTTGAACCAGCGAATGAGATCGTCAGAAACACCCAGTTTTCCCAGCCGCGCGAGCAGTATCCCGTGGTCCACGCGATCGAAGGCAGATTTCAAGTCTGTACAGTATCGACCTGCATTCCGGAATCCAGATGACGCAGGCAGAATGAGACGAACTGAACGAGATTTGTAGAGGTTGACCTCCTGGGATAAAAACCATGTTGGTCCTCGGAGATGTAGTTTTTTTTTGCAAGAATTGAATAGCACACTATTCATCACGATTTCAAATATCTTTGAGCATGCACACAATGATGTTATTCCACGGTAATTCTCGATATTCTGCTTGTCGTTCTTTTTGTGCACAGGAAACATTATGGAAGCTGGTAGGAAACTTACTCTGTCGAATTGAAGCGTTAAAAATCGACACCAATGGAGGAATCAAGATTTCGCCGCACCTCTTCAAAATGCAAGATGGAATTCCGTCAGAGCTGGTATAAGAAGACTTCAGTTTCAAAATAGCATTCTTAACTTGCTCGGGTGTGATTTGCAACTGACTCAACGAACAAACATTGTCCGACGTGTTTCTACACGCACGTTCGATTTGGGCAGGAGTAGAGGTAGAGGTATTGAAGGCGCTTTTGAAATGGTTTGCAAAAAGATTACACTTTTCTCTCGCCGAGTTGAAGAAGTTCCAGAATTGCTTGGGATTTCTGCGCAAATTTCACTGTGTCCGTAGGGTGTATCGTTTGTACAGAAAACGACTATAAAGTCGGTAATTGTTACTTGCTCGGTTAAATAGATGCTTGTTGACAGAGCACCGATGTCTACAGTATCGACGAAGCATTTTAGATCTAATCTGCTTCAATCGTCGCAAATGCGCGTTTCCCCACGGAGGTTTAGGAGATGGTCTGCGCAACGGAATGTGTTCTTCCATGACGCTGTGCAGTTCGCGGTAAAAGAACTCAACAGCTTCATCGACGTCGGTAGCGGAATCCAAAATGGACCAGTCAACGTTGTAAAGTGCTCCAGCTAACTCGGCATAATTTGCTCGGGAGAAGTCCAAGCTTGGAATATCAAGCGGTACATCTACTTCGGGAACCGAAAGAGATAATTCCACTACAAAAGGATTATTATTATATTCACTTGTTATCTTGCATGAGTTTTTGATCAGTCTATAGGAAATTATTTTTCAATAAATAATGCTGACCTCATACAATGTGTATACTAGCAGGTTACTGTTTTCAACAAAATTATGAATAACAAATTACAAATACACAGGAATTCTGTGAAAACTAACAATATGTTATATTAAATTTATACATTGTGGGGAAAATGCAAGAACCGGACAACCAAAATAACTAGCTAATGCCAAAACTGATTAACTTAGTAGATATATAATTTTTGTCCTTTCTACACCATAACCATGAATACCAAGTACTTCGGAGCAAATTTAATCGACTGATTAAGAGATATTAGACAAAGTGTATCTCACTGATTTTCTTACCCATTTGTTAATCGATTCAAGATCATTTGGCAGTTAACAAAAGATACATTATTTCAGAATATGTAAGCTATTTTTTAAACATTTCCTAAAGATTCTAGGAGGTGTCTGGCATTTCTGGTAGTTTAGTACATGGTCCATGATGCCAAATCCACAATATTTTCTAGAACTTTTGATCAGTTACACAAAATAAATATGTTAAATACAAATAATACAACAATAATTTTAATAAGTGTAAGAAGAGTTCTGTTCACCAGAGGTGGATGAAATCGAGTTTTTGCTATTAAAAATGGTTCGGATCGGTCAAGGCATTTCGGAGTATGATCATTTCAGTGATCCGGATCAGTACCGGTAGAACTGGCCGTATATGAAACTGTATCAAAACCCTATCTTGCGACACATTAAACTGCGCCGATTTTTGTATCCTATAGCATGGTTGACGAATGTTGTGCGGAAATCAACACTACAGATCAAAAAATCCACGGTGTTGGCTAAAAATTCAAGATGGCGGCTGTTTAATAGAGTTCCAATAGGTTCCAAAATCATGCAATACGGGTATATTTGGTATGGGGTGGATGTCTGGAGTCCATAACTGGCGACCAAATATCCAAGATGGTGGTCTAAAATCCAAAAACGGTGGCTCGAAATTTAAGATGGCGGCTGTCTAATAGAATTTTAGGCTCCAACACTGGAAGTATTGATATGTAGGGCAAGTTGTAATAATGCTGGATAACAATCTTGCAAATCAGTTATGTTTAAATCCGAGAAATGAGTAACGAGCAGGCGCAGAGAAATATGATGACCGAAGCTAGGACACTGTAGCTTTCGAGTGAGCTTTGTCGCGATCGCCTGTAGGCTGACTATTATCTGTGTAAAGTTTAAAGCTGATATACATATCGTCGGTTTCCTGCAATAGGTGCACAACTCCAAATTTGTCATTTTTGAGATTTTGATGGCAAATGATGGAAAACTATGAAAACTTTCATCTCACAAAGACCCGTTGCGAAATTCCATAGGAAACGCGAGAATTATGCGTTTTTATCAATTTTCCGCAATAAAGGCACAATCATCAGTCAAATTTTTCAACAGTCGTTGAAAAATAGTAACCGAAAATTCATGAAACAGATAGTCCTTCAGACCCTTTCCATGATACAACAATCAAAATTCGTTTACTTTTGTCAAATGGTGAGAGAAATAAGTGAACTTGCAGGAGGTGCTACAAGATTGCCAATTTTCAAACGCTCATTCTGAAAATTCACATTTTTTGAGTTGTGTCCAACCGACTGTAGGAAACCGACGATATCATTTTATATATGAAACTGAATTATCTTATGTTTCCGTGTAGCTTCCGAAAATACGAAGCCCAATTCTCCAACTGTGACATCGTCAATGAAATAAACATGATTTTCCGCCAACTTTTTGTTGACTTTACTGGCTGACTTTCCATCCATCAGGTAAAAGATTCGAAACATATAAAAACTCCTTCTTCAAGCCGATACGCTACAACCGAAGCCCTGAAATTGGCCGTCTTCTTTATCGGCGTCGAATTCGAATCGGAGGTCTTTTGGCAGTCGATCAAGATTGAAACGAACTGATAAAGATCAATCAGTCCACTCTTGGCTGCATTGCAAGGCGATCATCATTAATGTTTGGCTTGCGATCGTCAGATTGTACATATTTTTCTCAATCGCAGATTTGCTACCACACCACGGCGATTATGTGAGGACGACGCATGAGTTGATGGAAATCTCAATACAATGGGCATGGCTGGGAGGCGCCGGCAAAGTATTACGAAGGATTCACTATTGAATGTATTGATTCCACTTTCGTGTCTACCGGAGTGAGACAATTTCAGAAGTTTTCCACTAAAAATGTATTCACCAGCTGTATGAATTGGAATAATAATGAACTGATTTAATGAAACTGTATGGCTTCCTCTATTATGATAATCCTTTACTTAAGCCTTATATGTTGATTCAATGAACATAACCATTCCAAAAAAAAATCCAAACCCCAATCCACTCCCAATGTGATCTTCATCGGGAATCAATTATCAATTTGAATAACTCAAAACGTGTCCATGTCGCCACCTTTCCAACTTTCAACGGCCATCGGCATCGTCCCATAAAGATGTTAATGTATCCCCCAACCGCCTCCACGGCCAACCATATCGTGAACAAATTATTCCGCCCGCATAGTTCCGTCTGTGCCGCGCCGGACGCAGGGCAAGGGGGAATTGAATGGTCATCTGGTCGCGGCATCGATTTTATGGCCTGTAATCCGCGGTGACTAACGATCGATGGTCGCCACCGCTTGCCGCCAGTAAGCCGTCAGTCAACGTCTCGGCCGCGGTGAATCCTCAGCCGGGAAATCCAATAATCTACGATCACTATTATAGCGGGCTGGCTAAGGCACTTGCGTTCGGGGCTGACCACTGCGGCTGGACCACACGGTGCGAGAATTTTACCGCCCGGAAGGGGTCGTGACGTTTGTAATAGGATTTGGACGTGAATTTATCACCCAGGGCTCAGGGGCAAGCAAACTGCCACCGTCGTCGCGTTCTACGCAGCTGTTGGAAGTAGAAATCTTTTAACATGACTTCGTCAATTGGTGACGTTTCTTTAACTTGATCATTATTTTGCACTGGGTGCATGCTAATCGACTACGCGTGTCGCAGAATCGATCTCGAACGAACGTATCCAAAGTTCAAGACCTTTTGGAGAACAGCGAATGTACTAGAAAATAGATATACTGACAGCTTCAGTAGAAAATTTTTCAATTGTAGAAGTTTTCTGAAGTTTTTTTTAAATGAACAAGAAAAAATTTCGGTTTGTGGGCGATTGACGAAAGAATGATCAAGTCGAGAATCGATTTTTTAACTTCAGCATAATCAACATGCGCAACCCCTCACCCGGGGTCTCCAGTTAACCTAGTGGTTAAGGCTATGGATCGCCAATCCGGAGACGGTGGGTTCGATTCCCGTTCCGGTCGGGACAATTTTCTCGACTCCCTGGGCATAGTGTATCATTGTACTTGCCTCACAATATACAATTTCATGCAATGGCAGGCAAAGAAAGCCCTTCAATCAATAACTGTGGAAGTGCTCAAGTGGAAGTGGGGACGTAGAGCCATAAAGAAGAAGAAGAACCCCTCACCCCTCACCCCATGCAGTAGGGACAGGAGTCCAGGGGTTTGACGAACGCCCCCCCCCTCCCCCTCTCCTGCGAGCCAGGTTTGGCACTGGGCACACGGATTGCTCAAGCGGAGTAAGCCTAAGCGTGGCGTAAGCCTAACAGTTCCCAAGCAAGTTCGGATAAAATACCACGTTTGGACTTAATCAGCTATTCGAAGGAAGATGAATAGCATTCTTTTCAGCTCACTTTTTAAGTAATTAACCGAACTTGAGTTCACAAAAAGTGCACTTGTGTCGCTGGAAGGAACGCTATTCAGCTTAAAAATAAGCTTCGAAAAAATGAAAAAAAATGCGCTTAGTCCTCAGAAGTAATTTACAGTCAGGTTTTTTATTACGCGGGGGATACGTACCGCGTAAAAAAAAACTCAGTTCAAAATCCGAAAAACCGCGTAAAAAAAGTCTCACCATTTCTCGACGAATCATGCAAAAATAAGACGATGAAATTTTTTTTTGTATGGAGTTTTCATTTACGCGGCCGCGTAAATGAAAACCGCGTAAAAAAAAACCTGACTGTATTATTATGAGACATTAGTATATGTGTAATCCAAATTGACTAATACCTTGAAATAATTTTTAATGTTTTTACTTACTGAGAATTGAACTCGGGTTCTCCTCGTTGAAAGCCAGCGCCTAACCACTACTCCATGTATGTGTTGTTAGGCACTGCGGGATTTTACTCAATGTGCTGATATCATTTAATAGAGATCAAGCCGAAGGTTCGAAAGAAGTTTACGTGCAACTTCTTGTGAACTTACATAGTTGACATTTTCAGTTTGTTTTGGTTCGTAATTGAAACAAGCAAATAAATTAGTACCAGTGCCAATCATTCAGAAAAGTTTATAAGTTTTCAGTGACAACGATCGCGTCGATTACCGGCACGCTGGTGCGACAAGTGAGACGGGGTTGAAACATCCAGCAAAGCTGGAAGACTTTTATCCACTGCCGAAAAAACTCCGGCGGGATCCTGGGCAGAACAGTTTTCCGCTGCGGGGGCAGCCTTTGAGCCACACAATACGGGTGCTTTGGGTTGATTACAAGTTAGTATGTTGAAATATTATAGTGAAACAAAGTGTACTTGTGAAATTAACACAAGCTGTGGCTGCAGCGCTCGATTTCCGAGTGATTTAATTGAATGAGAACTTCACCCCGGCCCCTCTGTCGCCGTAGTTCAAATGAAGTTCACTTTTGGTACGGTTAATATTTATCCGAACTTTGAGTAGTAAGTTCAAAACAAGTTCGAAACAAGTTCGGAACGGAACATTTCAAGTTGTTGTAATATGCCCAAATGAACTATATTTGAGTTTTAAAGGTACGAAAAAGTTCAACATGAGTTCGGTTAAAATTTGATTGAACTCGGTTTTAAAGTTCAACATAAGTTCTCTCTGAACCTTTTTTCGACTTTAATGTCGTTTTGAAGAGATGTCAAAAGCTTGTACATGTACTTCCAAGTTCATAACTAATACATAAAGACTTTTTGGAGATTTAAGTTCAACGAAACTTGAATTGAACCAAACTTAAACTTCTGAGTTCGTTCTTCAAGTGGTATCCGAACTTTTGGTTGCTTGGGTTGGCTCTGCTGGGCCTCTTCAGAAGTTTCACCCATCCGGAAGCAAACTGTACAAGCGACATAACGCCGCTTCCAAAGTGTCACAGCTCAGCTAGGAGTGCCACGGGCACATCAGGAACTTTACCCGTAAGTTCCTGATTATGGTATACTGGTCATGTTTTGTAATTGGTAACAGAGATGGTACACGCCTAACTATACACAAGTGAGCTGGTAGCGACGGCATCATTCTATCCTCTTAGTATGGTCGAGTGAAACTGACTTGAAACGGCGGATGAGTTAATGTCAGCGCTGTCTTCCGTCCCATAAAACCGTGGCGTGGCCTTGAATTACGTTCCTGTCCTGTGCCCAGCTTAGGCCACTAACTGGATGAAAGAATGTTCAGAGGAACACTCCTGATTAACGCTGATCCGGATCTGAGCCCAGTCCCCATAAGGGCCTGGACCAACCCTCAGATGGCCTCCCTGCTTGCATAGATAATGGCGAATAATTCATTTGCAGAAAGGGATAGCGGCTCTAAGGGAGCCCAACAGAAATGAATACCAAATGCATGAACAACAACAACAACAATGTGATCGAGAGCGGAGAGGCAGAGGAAACGGCGTTGAACCCGTTCTCGTGGGGAGAACTGGCGAGGTTCAAGAGGAGGAGCCAGAGGCGGTGCAGCACCGGCCGAGGAAGCGCGGATGACCGACGCGGACCTCACACGTGCGCTGAACCGGAGCGGACTACCAAAGATGTTGGTACCCCGATGAGCTGATCGGCTACACGAGCGAACGGGCTACCATCAGCAAGGACCTGAAACAGGGCCTGCTGAAGCTCCGCAAACCGCTGGCTCTGGCCAAGATGGAGTATGACTTCGTTGAAGAGCGGAGTGCGGCTGATGCGACCAGGGAGGAGCGGTCCACACAAACAGACAGCTTCCTCTTTGCTGGCAACGCGGCGATGCAGCACGAAACCATGCTGCTCGCCGGAGCCGTAGCGGAGAAGTCAAACGAGCTGCAGGGTCGAAACCTACTGAGTCTGGCAGAGGCGGGCGGAAAGCCGAAGAAGAAGAAAGGGACGGCTAGTGCGAGCAACCGGGCTCCCAAGCTCCCAAGTCGAAACGCACAAGGGGCAAGAAAACCACGCACCAGGAGGTCAACCCCAAGGGAAACGGACCAAGAGAAGGAGAACCCTTGGATTACGGCTGGCAAGAAGGAGAAGTTGAGAAAAGTGAAACCAGCCCGCAAGCGTGAACGGAGCGACGTGCTGGTCTTCAAAACTGAACCGTATACATACGCCGAGGTGCTGAGGGCTATGCGAGGCAAAAACCGTCTCTCACCGCTGGGCGCGTTTGTGTGGTCGATTTGAGATTCCGTCTGCTGTGGTGATCTCCAGGTGTAACAATAAGGGAGGCTGTGTTGGAAAAAGGTGCTACGTATGGCCATATTTTTGGAGGCGGCGAAATCAATGAGCCGTAGGCCGTTTTCGTTCATCTGCTGGTGGTGCGCTGAACTTACCAATCGTCGATCTGAATTCTTCCTCCTGGTCTACCTGAGCGTTTAAATCTCCTATGATGATCTTGACGTCGTGGCTTGGGCAGCGATCGTACTCGCATTCGAGCTGCGCGTAAAATGCATCGTTGTCATCATCAGTACTTCCGTAGTGAGGGTTGTGAACGTTTATTATGCTGAAGTTGAAGAAGCGGCCCTTGATCCTGCACAATCTTTCGTTGATCGGCCACCAACTGATCACGCGCCTCTGCATATCACCCATCACGATGAAAGTTGCTCCCAGCTCGCGTATGTTGCCGCAGCTCTGGTAGATGGTATGATTACCTCTAAACGTTCGCACCATGGATCCTGTCCAACACACCTACTGCAGCGCTACGATGCCGAACCCGCGGTCCTTCAGTAGATCGGCGAGTATGCGGGTGCTCCACGTACCGAGTTTCCAATCGCAAGTCCTTTTTGTTCGCTGGTCTGTGTTCGTATTATTCTGCTGATTTTCCGTTACAATGGTTTTTTACGGCTGGCTCGTAGAGTCTGACACCAACCCCCTACTTTCCGGAGGACCATAGTGCACAGTTGAGCTTAGAGTCCTTCCCTGGCACTCGGACGTTGATCAGCCGCCCCTAACATGGGGATCAGACGCTATTGTAAGCCACTCCTCCTGGAGAACATACGCTCAGGTTTGCCGGAGCAAACCCCACTTCCCTGTCAGCCTGCGACCAAAGTTCCCACCGGGGTTGGTTACCCGATCTTCCCTAAGGTTGCTCATAGTTTCCGGCCGGTACCACGAGGAGGTAGGGATAGGAGTTGCTGGACAGAGGCTAGTGGATCACAATGGGATCTGAATTGCGCAGCATAACCTGCCTTTACCGTGACAAGGAACCACCTATTCGGTATTTGATCAGCAGATTTTCTCATTCTATTAAAAAGGCGGTGTATGACAGTATCTTGTACGAGAACGGTTTCTCCTATAAGCTGGTTAGGCTGATCAAAGCGACGACGGACAGTATAAAAAAACTGCGTAAGAATTCGGACGATGTGCCTAGTTTGTTAGAATCTCGCGAGTACTACGACAAAGTGATGGACTCTCCTCATGTTTGCTTTTCAGTATCGCCCTGGAAGGTGTTCTGCGACGATCCGGGCTCAACAGTCGGGGCATGATGTTCACGAAATTTGTTCAATTGTTCTGTTTTGCGTATGGACTTGGCTTTTATTTATTGCTAAAGCATTTGGAACTGACACCCGCCAGGAATGCGAAACAACTGGGTCGGACTCGTGGTGAGCGCGCCAAAAACGAAATTGGGGAACTTACGTATTTTCGGCAGTTTTGTTCTCTTCGTCATGGGGAGTTTTTTGAAACATGTAAGTCTCGGAGTTGGCCCAAATCCTTCCCCACCAAGCTTTTGGCCCACAAAAACCCCCCATGACGAAGAGAACAAACCATCCGATAATACCCATCATCACCCTACATGCTGGTTAGCAGAACCGGGAATGACAGGGTGTAGCGGTGTTACTATCATGAACGACGGGAAACTATCGAAGTGGTGGAATGCTTCGTCTACCTCGGATCCTTATTAACGGCAGACGAAGTTTTATAATCAGTAGAATTCGGGCCTACCATGGGCTCCACAAGATCCTGTGGTCGAAAAAGATTCACCCCAGATGCATTATGTACAAGATACTGATAAATCCGGTACGGGCAGGATACCTGGACTATGCTCCAGGAGGACATGCAAGAACTCGAAGTATTCGAACATAGGATGCTTAGGAACATCTTTTGCGGTGTGCTGGAGAATAATGTGTGGCGACAAAGGATGAACCACGAGCTCACTGCACTCTACGGCGAACCTGGAATCCGGAAGACGGCAAACGCTGAATGGATACGATAAGCAGGGCATGTTTTAAGAATGCCGGACAACAATCATGCAAAACTAATGTTCGCAAGACATCCGGACGTTACAAGAAGACCTGAAGGGCAGCGTGCAAGGTGGACGGATCAGGTGGAAAGAAATATGGTGAGCGTTGGGCATGACCGAGGTCGGAGATTGACAGCTATGAATCGTTTACTATGGCATAATATTGTTGATTTCGTTTTATCGTCGCAGATGTGCGATGCGCTGATGAGCTTACCATGTAGTCCAGTTCGAGTGTGACAATTGTCACTAGACTGCTTGCGCTACTTACGAATGAGCAAGTCTCAAATCAAGGTGCACTGCTACTGCAGCTGCCTAGGTGACGCCGCCGTTCATGTGATGCGCAAATATACCCTTTTTCAAAAAGAGTACGTGTTACAGGAGTTATGAAATCAGATAGAGGTGGTGGGGGTGAAGTGGACAACTTAAGCATTTTGGTCATTTCCCGCGGAAATGCGGCCAAATCCATCTGCTTTTCCGAGTAACATGGAAAGTAATGATATACTCTAGAAATCTTGTAAGGAGTTGCATTTAAAAAATATTGTTTTCTTCGATTATTTTCTTCACCAAATCGTACATCAAAATAGCATGAAAAAAATTGGTGGGGGTAAAATGGACAATCGATGGGATAAAATGAACAAGTCGTTAAAAGTTATATAACAGCATAATGTTTCTATGTTTTTAAATACAAACTATCAAATTTCATACAATACCTTTATTTTGTTGTTTTCAAACTTTTAATACAAACTTTGAAACACACTTAAATAATTATTGTAAAAATAGTGTAAAAAACAAGCACTGTTTTGGATGAAAATAATAATTTGTTGATAAAAAATATTTTTTTATATCTTTTTACTTCAACTATCTCACGATAGGTATGACGGCTGATGATTCTGAAGTTTGCAAAAAAATATATGAAATTTTAATGAAATTTGAACCGATTGTCCATTTTACCCCCACGGTCTGATTTTGTTAAAATTATTTCCAAAACTTTTTTTTACAAAACTTATTTTTTTTTTCAATCAAATATATTCTTCTACGTGGACTTTATTGGTTTAGGGTGTAAAACTTGTAATAATTTGAAAATAACTTACGATAAAACCTTAGCAATTATATGCAGATTTAACATAATTTCCGATTTTTCACGTGATTTTTCAAGTTTTTGTCATCTTGAAGAGGTTTATTTGATTTGAATGTTCAAGATCAGCAAAAGTATAATGATTCATGCTTAGGCATAAGCTTCAATCGTTGAAACATTTTGAAAATCAATAAAAGTCATGAAACTGTACCCTATCCATTTTACCCCACCTGTCCACTTTACCCCCACCACTCTGTGTGGTGTGGGTCAGCCTATGGTTTGGGCCAGCCTATTATATCATTGCCATTATGTATAGGGCACTGCATTGTTATGATTTTGTATGGGATTTTGAAGTTTCTTGGCCTTGTTGTTTACAAAATTTCTGTAAGAGTGAAAGAGAAGGAGAGAATTTCATGCAGTGCCGGTGACAGTCCATCGTGTACGTCAGGCAGTTCTAGAAAGACGAGCTAGGCATCCAGTCGTGCGCGGCATGCTGGGTGATTGCTTGGAGCCGTCGGCGATTTCCACATTGGCGAACCTGCCAGGTTTTGATAGTTTAATTTTCCTGCAAAGCAAATCACCCAGTATGTCGCTTCAATTTCCGGGAGTGTGTATATTTTAAAGTAAAATGTGCAGTGAAAAAAAAAAACAAATGCAAGCGGATCCGAATTGAAAGTGACGCAAAACTTCGGCTGTGATCTTGGCTGTGATACGTGTGTGTGTCGTGTGTTCGCTCGCGTGTGTCGACCTGCGGGAACGAGCAGTAACCTTCCTTTTCGACAAGGTATTTTGCGGAGTCACTAATCGAAACACGACGATTCGGAAGCATCTTTCCGTGCGGAGGAGGAGCGAGATGGTAGGCAAGTTAAAACATTCGTTTGGCAAATCCACAGTTGCTTTTTCTTCTTTCTTCTCCAAACCTTTCTGCCAGCTCGTATTTCGAGCCAGTGACTAGAATATATGCCCTAATGCACCGTTGCAACACGTGCGGGGTTAGTCTCTCTTGCGGTTAGTGTCGTTTGTTTTGATCCAGTTTTCACATTTCTTTTTGCTGTATATGCAATGAGACAATATTGAAGGTGCGGAAGAAGAGATGGTTATGCATTAATGAGGAAAAAAAAATGTAAACACAAAAAGTGACGTCATTGTTTAACATGGGATTTTATGGGAGCTCGCTTTGCTTGTAGTTGTGATTATATGATTTATACCATTGACCAATCCAAATGCCTGTGTGGTAGTGGTTTGTGTTCAGATTTCCCGTGTTAATCTATCTGTAAGAACTTTGTAAACATCTTTTGTTCTCACGTATATGGATAGCCTTGCAGTAGGTTTCGTGAGACATTTTTTGGACAACTCAATGTACGGGCGATACGAAGTGTCTTCTTCCACACTCCTATTAAACACCCTCTCATTGCTGTATACACTCCCGTTCAAAAGTTTGGGGTCACCCCCTCAAAAACATGTATTTTTTTTGGCCCATATCTCCGCCAATTTGCGTCCGATTTCAAAACCCTAAGTTTCATTCAAAAAATAATAAGTCAAAGAAACTTTGAACATGATTTAAAAGAAACTTTTTCAAAAAATTTTGTATGTAAACTTAACCCAAAGTTGCCAAATTTTCTAAAAAATGAATATAAACTTAAGGCAGTGTCGCTGGAAATTGGGTCGACCAAATTTTAAGATGAGAGCGGTAATATGACCCATTTTCTATTAGCTTTCAACTGCTTTTTACAGAACTTAGCTAAAAAATCTAGAAAAAAAGTTATTAAGTAAATTAATCCTTGATGTCATCGACCAAAAGTTTGGGGTCACCCCTCAATATGATGTATCGGCCAAAAGTTTGGGGTCACTATCATAAAACATGGAAAAGTGATTTGTTGATATCTTTGTCATCTTTCATTCAATTTTAATTCTTCTTGGCTTATTTAAAACAAAATGAATGATACTTACTGCATAGACATTGAACCACACATATTTGTTGAAATTTACATACTAAAACTTAACGTAAAGTTGCCTCATTTTTTGAAGCGTGGTAAAATGTGCTAACTTTACATAACATTTTTATATACAAAAATCGTTAAATACGTTAAGTTGAAGACATCAAACGTAAATTTAGTTAATTATCTTTGAAATGAGCCAAAAATAATTAAAATTGAACTATAGATGACGAAGATATCACCAAATTACTTTTCCATGTTTTACGAAAGTGACCCCAAACTTTTGGCCGATACATCATATTGAGGGGTGACCCCAAGCTTTTTATCGATGACATCAAGGATTAATTTACTTAATAATTTTTTTTCTAGATTTTTAAGCTAAGTTCTGTAAAAAGCAGTTGAAAGCTAATAGAAAATGGGTCATATTACCGCTCTCATCTTAAAATTTGGTCGACCCAATTTCCAGCGACACTGCCTTAAGTTTATATTCATTTTTTAGAAAATTTGGCAACTTTGGGTTAAGTTTACATACAAAATTTTTTGAAAAAGTTTTTTTTAAATCATGTTCAAAGTTTCTTTGACTTATTATTTTTTGAATGAAACTTAGGGTTTTGAAATCGGAAGCAAATTGGCGGAGATATGGGCCTAAAAAAATGACATGTTTTTGAGGGGGTGACCCCAAACTTTTGAACGGGAGTGTATGTTGTAAGATTATGCTGTCAGCTGATTGAAAAGTATAGCCGGGGCTGTCCTGATTAATTATCGATAAATTTCACAGAAATTGTAAGTTATCGTTGACAGGATCGGCCTCCTAAAGAGAGATTCTGGTTTGCATTGGGCAGTAGGGTTTTTTTGACCCCATTCCCGGCACTGCAGGTAAACGAAATTGTTCAATACCTGAATTCACAACGAAACGACCGTTTTCGTCCAGTTCTTCCATTTGCGTGAACTTGTTGTTAACAGTGATTGTTGTGAAAATATTCTGCCGGAAGGTTGACTTCGAACGAGTTTGCTGCACCTGGTCTAGCACTAGTTCTCGGCACCAGTGCCGAACTTCCAGCAAAATCAAATGGGAAATCACTTCGGCACCCATCTTTGTGCTGCCGAGGTGCACCCGTCTGCATGTAAAGGTTGTTTTGAGCACTTGTGCGGCTTCGGAGTGAACGTGTGGCTTATTGACTGTGGATCTCGTTGCGGAAATGTTCCGGGAGATGATTACCTACGGAAATGCTTTTGGAAAACATGCGGCAAGTGATATTTTTACTTGTTTTGCTGGTAAAGTACTGTAGTGGAATTTTCCACAACATCTTTTTCTGCATCGCAAATTTATTATTTCCCACGAGAAATAATGAATTATGCTTAGCTTAACGACAACGTGCAGACTTTTGATTACCTGACCGGCCGATGTCATCTAACACCCCATGCGCGGCTCGAATTGACCACGCAGCATTAATTCGTGTGAACATGCTTTATTCTTTCCTCAGGTAATGTGTAACTTTTCTAACTAATAAAAATCATTCATTCAATGTCCAACAAGCAAAGTGTATACATCGTGTCCTGATGACAGACCCGTGCGCCTTCTCCATTAATGTTCGCGAAGTACAGTACATGGCGGACCGTTGACCCGCGCCTTCTCCGTGATTAGTGAATTAGTGAAGCATGGTTCAGAAAGACTAAAGTGCAAAAAGGAACTAATAAGCCCCAGCGAATTCGAAAAACGACTTTCGCGGTGAACCTAGGTGAAGATATTTAAGCAAGTGCATCGTTTTAGATTACGCCAAGTCAATTATCAACGTTAAATTGCAGTTGATAACGTGAGATGAACAGTGTACGAAACCAGGATTCCAGAGAATCAGTTATGTTTATATTTTGAGTCGCTGATGGACAATTCAAACTAGGTGTATAAACACAACAGTTGGGTGTCGCAAATGTGTTACTGCAGCATGAACAAGTGAAACCTTGGATTCCAGATGATCAGTGATGTTTATATTTTGAGTCGCTGCTACATCGAGTACAGACACAACAATTGAGTGCAGTGGATATGTTACTACAATTTCGTGTGGATCCGATCTCAGCAGTAAAACCGAAGCAGTGTGCAGGGGGCACAAATGGCAACTTGGATGATAGTTGTTTGCAGCTCATGCACCACGGGATGCCGTTCCAGCTGACAGTAAAGCTAAGTACCATTATAAATGAAATAGTTCAAAAATTTAAAAATTGTGCGTTGTGATACCATTCAAGTTTACATTCAGGTAATGGATTTTCCTTTCTAACAATTTGAAAAGCAATCGTCAGTTTCTTATAATTTGAATAATATTATCAATGAATCAGTTCGAAAAGTTAAAAAAGCTTAATTCAAACTTGAAAAAATCCATACATAATAAAATTTCGGACAAAACCTTGCAAGCAAAACTTGACATAAGCACTGCGTTGTACAACGAAATAGAAGCATTTTTAAAGGAAAATTGTGCGATTTTGGAGGAAACAGTTTTTACTAATATATGTAAAAACTCGCGTCTCTTTAATTACGAAATACAACAAATTGTTAATCAAAAAATTGCTGAAAACAAAATACAAAATAATTTAAATTCGTCCAGTAGACACAGTTTGAAACGCGTTGCTAAGACTACGGTATTGTGTTCGCAGTTGCTGTTAGGCACAAGAAGAAAGAATCTACACAAATCCCCTCATCATCATTCTAAACATAAGAAACGTTCAAATTCTACACAGCCTTTGACCATCGCTCCAAACACAGCAATGGCCTTCAATATTGCTACTGCTGCGCAGCTTGCGCAGTTGATTCCAGCATTCGACGGTAAGCCGTCAGGATCAAAATCATTTATAGATGCGGTGGAATTAACTAAAACGATAGTGGCAGAGGCAAACCATGCGAGTGCAATACAATTGGTACTTACGAAATTGACAGGAAGAGCAAGAGATTTATTCTCTGTAGCTCCTGCAACTTTAGATGAAATTATCCAGAAAATTAAGGATAATTGTAGCGAAACCGGATCATGCGATTTAGCCGCAGCCAATTTGAAAAATTTGAAATTAAAGAAAACTGATGATATGGTAAATTTTTCAAAAGATGTCGAAAATCTTTGTGAAAACCTTGCTCAAGCGTACATTCGAGAGCAAGTTCCAGGAGATGTAGCTAAGAAATTGGCCCAAAAGCAAGCGATACAGACGCTAATTTCAAATTCACACAATTCTGAAACTAAAATAATGTTAAAAGTTGGCAAATTTACCACGGTACAAGAAGCCCTGAATGTTATGGTGGAAAATGAGCAAACAAGCCAAGGATCTACAGCATCAATTTTGCATGCTAATGTTAATGAAAGGAAAAATCACCGATACCCCAACAATGGTCGTGGTTATCAACAAAATTATGGATATAGGACACCAAACAACCGGCCAACAAATTTCTATGGAAATCGCGGAAGATTCACTTCCCGCGGTAGAGGATTTCATCGCAGAGGTGGTTTTCGTAATGGCCAAAATCAGTTTTTCAGAAATTATGGTCCAAACAACTCAAATAATCAGTTAAATGGTAGCTCAAGAGTGTTTTATGCTACTGAGTTTCCTCCACAGCAACATGAACAGGTCAGGGTCATTTCAACTGGGCACGTACATCAACAGGCAGACCCTTTAGTCGCTCCGCAGCAAATCCAACCAACAGCACAAAGGCAGCACCCTTTAGGAGTTCCGTTCGGGCAGCATACACAATAAATGTATCTGCCTCAAATTTTGTGTGCATAAATATCGAAGCGTCGGAAACACCATGCATAATGATGCTTGATAGTGGTTCCGACATTTCGATCATTAAAGCACAACATATCAAGCCGTCACAAATTTATTTTCCAGATAACAAATGTAATATTACAGGTATTGGTACTGGGTCTGAGACCACCCTAGGAGATACAAAATCAAACGTAATTGTAGAAGATCTGACACTTCCTCAGAAATTCCACATCGTAAGGAACAACTTTCCAATTCCCACAGACGGGATTTTGGGAAGAGATTTTCTCTGTAAATATAGGTGTAACATAGATTACGATTCCTTTTTATTGTCTGTTAAAATAAATAATAATGTTATTCAAGTACCAATCACCAATGAATTGGAAGGTAATTTTATAATTCCACCTCGATGTGAGGTGATAAGACGAATCAATGTACACAATATTGTAGACAACGTTACCATTGCAGAAGAAATACAGCCAGGTGTGTTTTGTGCAAATGGTATTATAAGTAATAAAAATGCTTATATGAAAATTATTAATACTACTAATGAAACGAAAAAGGTATGTTCTAAGTTTGTACCAAAAATGGTTCCTTTAAATGAATATAAAATAAATTCATTAGAAAAACCATGGAATAAAGTTAAAGAACGTAGCAAGCTAGTATTGAAGGAATTAAATATGGATCCGAAGATTGATCCAAAAATTAAAGAAAAACTTGAACGACTGTGTGAGGAGTTCAACGATATTTTCGCACTTAAAAATGATGTTTTATCCGTGAACAATTTCTATAAACAAGAAATATGCCTCAACGATTCACGACCAGTATATATAAAAAATTATCGGACCCCTGAGTCTCAAAAAGAAGAAATAGATAACCAAATAAACAAAATGCTAAACGATGGTATAATTCAACCTTCTACTTCGCCCTACAACAACCCTATATTATTAGTGCCCAAAAAATCAGAAACTGATAAAAAATGGCGGTTGGTTATAGATTTTCGCCAACTAAATAAAAACATTTCCCCAGATAAATTCCCATTACCTAGAATCGATGAGATTCTCGACCAGTTGGGACGAGCAAAATATTTTTCAACGCTCGACCTAATGTTAGGATTTCATCAGATTCCGCTGACAGATGCAAGCAAAAAATTTACTGCTTTTTCTTCAAGTAAAGGACACTTTGAGTTTAATAGATTACCGTTTGGATTGAATATCAGTCCAAACAGTTTTCAGAGGATGATGTCGATCGCTCTATGCGGACTTCCTCCTCAATGTGCGTTTTTATATATCGATGATATCATCGTCATCGGTTGTTCGATAAATCATCATTTATCTAATCTCCGTGAAGTATTTTTATGCTTGAGAAAATATAATCTCAAACTGAATCTGCCAAAATGTCATTTCTTCAAAAGTGATGTAACCTATTTAGGACATCATATATCTAACAAGGGGATACAACCAGATAAAGCAAAATATTCAATTATAGAAAAATATCCTGTGCCAAAAACCCCTGATGAAACACGTCGATTTGTTGCCTTCTGCAACTACTATCGTCGGTTCATTCCAAACTTTGCTAATATTTGCAATCCATTAAACAAACTTCTAAGAAAAAATGAAACATTTATTTGGAGCGCAGAGTGCCAAAACGCTTTTGAAATGTTAAAAAAAAGTTTATTATCACCAAACGTTCTACAATTTCCAGACTTCCAAAAGCAGTTCATATTAACAACTGATGCATCAAAAGTTGCATGTGGTGCTGTTCTTGCTCAATTACACGATGGTGTAGAGAAGCCAATTGCGTTTGCCAGCAAAGCATTCACAAAAGGCGAATCACATAAATCAACGATTGAACAAGAATTAACAGCAATTCACTGGGCTGTTTCATATTTTCGCCCGTACTTATATGGACGAAAATTTGTAATTAAAACGGATCACCGTCCGTTAATTTACCTTTTTTCAATGAAGAACCCATCATCAAAGCTCATTAGGATGAGATGGGATTTAGAAGAATATGATTTTTCCATTAAATATATAGAGGGTAAATCAAACATCGAAGCAGACGCATTTTCTCGCGTCCCGCTTGACATGGATGAGTTAAAACAGATGTATGTCATTACACGATCAATGACAAGAAATATATCAAGCCAACCAATTAATGAGTCTCAGATGCAGAAGCCTGATCAACTTCATGTATATGAAGCGCTCAATAATTCAGATGCTTTCAAACTATCTAAACTATCATTCATTAAATATCCACAGTCATCAAAACTATCGATGGTGCTGTCAAAGAAGAATTATAATCCGAGACTAACTCTAGCGTTAGATCTCAAATTAACAACAGAACATGAAAAGGAAGAAGCTTTGAAGCAAATTTTTAAAATATTGGAGAATAAAATCCAGAAATCCACAAATACAAGGCTGGCCAGCCATAAAACAAATGAGAATCAAAAAGGATTTTTGAGTAAAATGATAGCAATCGCAAAGAACGATACAATATTCCAACATATTGATATAAACTCATTTAAAGACATTGGTAATAACATCCTTAGGGATGCCACCATATTGATATACGAAAGACCAAAACTAGTGACACATGAAGATGATATATTGAGAATTCTTAATCTACATCATGAAACTCCTATCGGAGGACATTTAGGTACAAATCGATTGTACAGAAAGCTTAGACCGTTATATTCATGGCCCCACATGAAAAAACGCATAGCTGAGTATGTAAAAGCATGCACACTATGTAAAACAAACAAACATTATTCTCAAGTTCAAACAAAATTTGTTCAAACTACTACCCCTACAAAATCATTTGATATACTTTCAATTGATACAGTTGGACCATTTACCTACACAAATAAAGGCAATCGCTATGCAGTAACCATGCAATGTGATCTTTCAAAATTTATTATAATAGTTCCCATTCCGGATAAATCTGCAACAACTATAGCAAAAGCAGTTATTGAAAAATGTATTTTGATGTTTGGCCCAGTATCTTCGATAAAAACTGACCAAGGTACTGAATATAAAGGAGTATTCGATAAAGTTTGTGAACTTCTTAAGATAACACATACTTGTGCCAGTGCATATCACCCCCAAACCATTGGATCATTAGAAAGAAGCCACAAAACATTGAATGAGTATTTGAGGATTTTTACTAATGATACCAAAAATGATTGGGATGAATGGTTACCATTTTTTAGTTTCTGCTTCAACACAACACCATGTGTAGATCATGGGTATACGCCATTTCAGTTAGTATTTGGAAAAACATGCAATTTATTTGATATAGCTTATTGTATTAAACCAGATCCTTTGTATAACTACGAAGCTTATGAGAAAGAATTGAAATTCAAACTTCAAACCACACATTTAAGAGTACGTGAAGCAATTGTACGAGCAAAAACAAAAAGAACTACACAACTCAACGCTAAAATTGAAAATACAGATTTACAAATTGGCGATACAGTTTATCTAAGAAATGAAAATAGACAAAAACTAGATGCAGTAAACTCCGGACCATTCACAATAAAAGAACTAATGGACTGTAATGCAGTAATCTTTAACCAGAATAATCAACAAAGACTTCAAGTTCATAAAACGCGCCTTACGAAATTTAAACCTTTAGAACAAAAAAGATGATGACAACAAATACATTCTTTATTACACTCAAAATTATCGTTCCTTAAAAAAGGGGAAGAGAGCCCTCAAAACAAAAATTATTTGTATACTGAAAATTATTTGTAAAGGTAAGAACAAAGCATAAACGGAAAATTTATTATTGTATACCATAATTTTCTTTTAGGGGGAAGGTGTAGTGGAATTTTCCACAACATCTTTTTCTGCATCGCAAATTTATTATTTCCCACGAGAAATAATGAATTATGCTTAGCTTAACGACAACGTGCAGACTTTTGATTACCTGACCGGCCGATGTCATCTAACACCCCATGCGCGGCTCAAATTGACCACGCAGCATTAATTCGTGTGAACATGCTTTATTCTTTCCTCAGGTAATGTGTAACTTTTCTAACTAATAAAAATCATTCATTCAATGTCCAACAAGCAAAGTGTATACATCGTGTCCTGATGACAGACCCGTGCGCCTTCTCCATTAATGTTCGCGAAGTACAGTACAGTACCGGGTAAATGCGGGTGCCCAAGTAGTTCGAAACCCTAATTGTTGGAGCTCTCTCGGTTCAATGGAAATATTTTGACAGCGATGAATTTCATGACATCCATTTTAACGCTACTCATGGAATTATTATAATTTACATCCATTTTAACGCTATTCATGGAATTATTATAATTTATTTCGACTTAAGTATCCAAACATGATGTATCCTGTATGCTAAGGGAAGTTATTTTTTATCGTTTGGTTTAGTGCAGCGACGATCATTCAAATATTAAGGACTTTTGTCAAAATGGCTTATATTAGATAGTCGTGCCATCCAGGCACTAATATACAAGACGTGTGCGCAAGTATATGAGAATTTCGTGTCGTTTCTCCTCACTGGGTCACATTGAACATTTTGGTCAGTTGATCGTTAGCTCATCGATCAAATGTGATTCGCTAATCAGAATAAAATTATCGACCATCATGGTTAAAACTGAAATTAATCCTGCAACTAAGCCTAGCGCACAGGATAAGGCACAGGATTAACAGCATGGTAGAGGTATAATTTATTTTTCGTTCATGTTGTGCATAACGGCCATGCTTTGTATGGATTTATTCTATGGATAAGATGAATTTGCGTGTTGTTCGGGATGACCACGCATTGGAAACTTGCATGTTGTTCGGGATGACCATGCTATAATTAATTCAGTCTAAGGAAAATATGAATTCGCGTGTTGCTCGGAATGACCACGCATTGGAAACTTGCATGTTGTTCGGAATGACCATGCTATGAATTCAGTCTAAGCAAAAGATGAATTCGCGTGTTGCGCGGGATGACCACGCATTGAAAACTTGTATATGAGGAAACCATAAATATATTGAATGATAAAGGATAATGGACTAGTCTTATCAAATCAATAAAACAATTGATTTGTTCTGATGTGCGGTCAGCGGCGTAAGTCGTTTAGGTGAACGGATATACGCTAGAACTCTAATGGCGTTCTGTGTTGTGAATGTTTTGTTTTGGTCATATAAATTTGAAACACCAGTACAGTTTATGTGAGGACGTGGCATACCAGTTGGTAACACGATCGTTCCATCGACATTGTTGGGTTACTTTTTTATAATTTTAGGTGTATGGTGTTTGGAACCTGCGGAGGTGACCGGAAGTGGGGATTCGATCACCACTGCAGCCGGGGAAACATTTTTTATCGAGCAAAAAAAACAAATCCACTGAGCGTTTCTTGTATCGTCTGATTCATAAAGCTAGTGTGTGTTCAGTTTGTACAACGTTTAGTTGAAGACAGTGTATTATAACATAGTGTAAAACAAATATCAATGTCATTGCTTCAAATTTTTATTTTTCCTGTTTTTTTTAGAGAAGGGGGAAGATGTGTGGTGTGGGTCAGCCTATGGTTTGGGCCAGCCTATTATATCATTGCCATTATGTATTGGTGATAGTCCATCGTGTACGTCAGGCAGTACTAGAGAGACGAGCCAGGCATCCAGTCGTGCGCGGCATGCTGGGTGATTGCTTGGAGCCGTCGGCGATTTCCACACACTCCTATGGAATCTTCGTGTCCTGTTCTAAAGAACCAATAATGGTTAGAGTGCCCTAAAAGGTTCATGCTTGTTCACTGAAGAGCCGCACGTGCACCGCATTCGTTGACAAGAACGAAAATTAATCGTCAATGATCAAAGAAAGCAAATAGTCGGTGACATTTACCAAACGAGCAAATTGCGATCCGGACAAGTGCAGCGAATTTCCCCTCCATGTAAAAGGTGTCATCATTAACGAACTAGAATTCAAATGCACATTCGTTAGCTATAGCTTACTAAAGTAATCTAAGTTGAAAGATGATCTCAACCATTTGGCACGGCTGGCGGCCAGCCGTTTGGATTCCTATTACCAGCAGGAAAGTTTAATGCATTTGTAACGAAGAGTTGTTTTCAATTAAAGCATAATATTCGAAAAAACAGTGCTGGGATTGGAGGAATGGATCAGATGATATTTATGCAACGAGTTGCAAAATGAAAATGTTTATGAATATGGCGGGTGCGGTAAAAATTTGAGTTTTACAATGAGTTGCGTACATTTTTTTAGCAAAGACTAATCATATTCACTGGAATATGGATATTTCCAGTGGGGCATTGAATGGGAGCACCCACGTGCTCCATCATGCTAGACGCGAAATTTTAATCAAAGATAGACAACTATCGCAATTAAAACCAAAAAAAAAAAATGTTTGGCAACAGTGAAGGTGTTGTATGTTCCATCACATTTTGGATATGGATTGTGTGGGAAGTATTAATTAGGAGAGACTGAGGAGACTTGATCCCTGGGGAGACTTGTTCCCCCCATATTTCGGCACCAACATTTCAAAAGGGCGTAACTGCATTTTGAAACAAACCACTCTTTCACATCTGTGGGTCATATTTTAAGTTTCCTACGAAATTCACAAACATTACTAGACAGAGAAATTGTTCCTCTTTCCTATACTGGCGGTGATTTGCATGGCGGGATTGAAATACGATCCACAGATGTGAAAGAGGGGTTTGTTTCAAAATGCAGTTACGCCCTTTTGAAATGTTGGTGCCGATTTGCTCAAAATCATAATCATTTTTCTTCTAGCATAATATTTTCCAAAACTACTCCTGGACAAACGACTATGTTTTGGCTACAAGTGATTTCGATTGTACTGCACTATTTTTTAATGGCTGATGGTTTGTTTTCAGTTGTTCAGAAATCTTTTAAGCGATTCCTAAAAATCTCAATAACCAATGAACCAAATCGTGTCAAAATATCACAGCATAAATAAAATACTTTCAAAATACTTTCAAACTTATTTATCCAAATGAGGTTGTTGTTAACATATTTTAATTTATTCAGCTTAACACAACAGTGACATGGAGAGACTTGATCCCTCGAGGACTGCACGCACATTATACATGTGAAAAATAAAATTCTATTCGGAAGCCTCTATTTACTTGGAATTCTAGTCTATTCAACGATAAAATGTGTCAGATAATTAGAACTTTAGTATGAACCAAAAAAATGGGGATCAAGTCTCCCCATTTTGAAAATACGGTCTATCCTTAAAAATTTAAGAAAATTTTACAATTTCAAACACTCCATATTCATCGAAAATACAAGAAAACTCGAAAAGAAAATGAATAGGAAGATTCTGGAATTATTTTCCCTTTAAATAAACCATGTGATCAAAGGGGGATCAAGTGTCACCCATTTTTGAAAAATACATCATAAGACATGCCTCCATAAAAACACAGTTTTGAAAACTTTAACAATAATTTAAAAGCCTTCTGTTGCGTATTAACTTGCAATAGATGTTAACCTGCCATTTTGTACGAAAATCGGATCTAGTTTTGTGTTTTTTCTTAAAGTTTCAGGTAAATTAAGAAAAAGGGATCAAGTCTTCCCAGTCTCCCTACGGCCCACAGTTATTCTAAACTAATTAGGCTCTTTTGAATTTTTGGTGCGGGGTGTTTAGCAACGCACTCCTTCATTGAATAGATTAGGCCCTCAAATGTTCTTTCTCAAAAATCTTAGATGCTCCACTAGCTGACATTTCCAAACAGTTATCAAGTTCAGTATTAAGCTCATTGAATTTTTAGATTTGCAATTACCCATCTGTCAGAAATCGTCCAGAAATATACTGAAACATCAAAGCCACTCTTAGTCAAGCTATACTTAATTCGATGGTTGATTAGTAACACGTTCCTCTTGGTGTAACTCAATTGATTCATGGTGGTTTCGAGTTTCGATTCGTAGTAAAATCCGAAAGAAATTTGTCATCTTACCTCGTGTCCTTCCCACCAGTCCTCCACATGTTAATCGAATGTGACCAGTCAGTCGGCGTATCGAACTACGCTTCAGAAGCCGGTTTATTTTTCAGCGCCATAACCATCGTCATCAGCATCAAGCCGGCAGTCAGTGGTCGGTCGGATGGTTGGACCATCTTCGAAGTCGAATCGAAGTCCACACGTTTCGGATGTGATGAGCTAATTATAAAAAGGAGATCCAGCGAATAAAAATGCTTCTGTCTTGTTCGTGAAATATCTGATATCGTAAAATATTAATTAATGACATACCGTTTAGGACCGCAGCCGGGCATTGATTTTTCGGTTCGGTGCGGTTCGAGCAATAATCGGATGATGGAAAAATTCGATGGCGGTCGGCGGCGATGACACAGGTTCGAAGCCATTTATCAATATGGTTATGGCTTTGTTTTTGGAAAACCTGTTCCGATTTCTTATGGAATGCCCAATTTTCTCATGTCAGGGTTCTTTTTTTTTTGTTTGGTCATCAGAACTTAGTGGCGCCTGGTGATAAGCAAAGTTAGACGACCTTGCCTAGGTAGTCAGACAGGCTGAAGAGTGCATAATGTGCAATCTAAATTGGAAATGCAATTTGATCGATTTCGAATAGACGGGAAGTTGAGAATTGTGAGATGAAAAGAAGACCCATACTCAGTAGGCCGTCTAAGTCCATGTAAACAAGCTCGTTGAACTGTCAGTGCACGGCTTCGTGACGTCATCTTGCAGTATCCTATGGTTTAGAAGAAAGAAAAACTGATCAGAGCAAGTGGTATTGCGCGTGCTAGGCCTGTTCAGGAACTTTCCCCGATCCGTATTTCTGCTGGTCTTCCTCAGTCATACTTCTGACAACCACATCGTACTGCCACTTTAGTTACTGGACGCCGAAAAATTCTCTTAACAATATGCACTTTTACTGCTTGAATTCTGGTTCCACCATTTTGTAGGATTCGGGTGACATACTACATGCTTCATCTAGATGGACAACTCAAATGATTAAGCATGTAATGAGGACCACCCATCACTCAACATTGCTCTTGCCGCTACCTTTTTAACTCGTAGACTCGTAGACCCGTAGACCGCCCCCCCCCCCGTAGACTCGTAGACTCGTAGACTTGTAGACCCCCCCCCCGCTCCCCTCAAAAAGTCTACGTGGTTTATGAACAGCTCCTAACGTTCCACGTTCTGTCGGGTTTCTTGCTGTAGCATTAGCGCCTGTGCTGCATTCTTCTCGTCGAAAATCGCTTTACTCTCCTAGTCGAACCATTCGTTTCGTCGACTTCTTTTCACGTACCTGAGGATGCGTCGTTGATGGCTGCTTTTACTGTGCTACAGCTGTCTAGAGGGGATACCTCGAGCTCTGCCTTGTCTGGCAATGCGGCTGTGGTGATCTCCAGGTATAACAATAAGTAAGGCTGTATTGAAAAAAAAAATCTGTATGGCCATGTTTGTGGAAGCGGCCAAATCGATGAGTTGTAGGCCATTTTTGTCCGTCAGCTGGTGGACGCTAAACTTTTCAATAGTTGGTGTGTGTACTTTCCCCTCCTGGCCTTCCTGAGCGTTTAGGTCTTTTATAATGATCTTGATGATGTGCCTTGGGCAGCGGTCGTACTCGCGTCCTTTTTACCATCAGGGCTGTGTACTTTGATTATGCTTCAGCTGAAGAATTGGCCTTTGACTCTTAACTTGCACATTCTTTCGTCGATCGGGCACCAACCGATCACGCGCCTTTGCATATCACCCATCATGATGAAAGATGATTCCAGCTTGCGTGTATTGTCGCAGATTTGGTAGATAGTATAATTAGGTATAATTACCTCCTAACGTTCGCACCACGGATCCTGTCCAACAAGGATCTTCGAGTATGCGGGTGCTCCCAATGAAGTTGTGAGATCGGAACTGTCACGTACATACTTTTTAATCGCAAATTCTTTTTGTTCGCTGGGGTTGCTGTCGTTAGTCTCGGTTCGTATTATTCTGTTGCCGATTTTCAGTTGCAAATCTTTTTACGGCTGGATCGCAGAGCCGAATACCAACCACCTACTTTCCGGCGGATCATTATAACAGTTGAGCCTATAGTCCTTCCCGGGCAGTTGGGCGTCGATCAGCCGCCCCCTAACATGGGGCTCAGACGCTGTTATGAGTCGCTTCTCATGCAGAACAGACGTTCAGTGTTCCAGAAGCAAACGCGCCCTTCCCAGTCAGCCTACGATCAGAGTTACCATCGCGGTTGGTAAACCGATCTTGCCTAAGGTTGCTCGTAGCCCGGCCGGTGCCACGCGAATAGGATCGGAATAGGAGTTGCTGGGCAGAGCCTTAATGGATCTCAATGGGATCTGAATTTTGTGAAATGTCCACGTCCAGCCTCTACCGTGCAAACGGGGCATTTTGGAACTGTCTTTAAAGAGGGTGACTTCAA
Organism: Aedes albopictus; assembly: GCF_035046485.1. Classification (NCBI taxonomy): domain Eukaryota; kingdom Metazoa; phylum Arthropoda; class Insecta; order Diptera; family Culicidae; genus Aedes; species Aedes albopictus. The sequence continues at coordinate 246,830,639 of NC_085137.1, read as the reverse complement.
ATTTTGGTCAGGAGTGTAAAAAGATGTTTTAACCTTAGCAATTTTAACCCGGGAGCGGTCGCGTCGTGTCCTGAGTACACGCACCATGAAAAAAGCTCGCGTGTGATACACAGCATGTGCGTGGTGTCGCTGAGGGTGGCCGAAGACGCGACTGCTTGAGGGTTAATGCATTCTTTGCAATGCTGGTGGCATTTTTGCATGTCTGCATGTTCGCTACCTGAAATACCTCCCGCTTCCAGTCGCCACGCTTACTCCAGTCGCCTCGTTCGCAATTCATCACGGTCCTCACCACTCCGTAGCCAACCACCGGGACGCACACTTGCCTCAAGCTCTAAGGAAGCCTCTCATCCGCTCAACACAGTCGTGCCATTCCAGCCAGCGACCAGCAGTCGTCCCGGTCCTGTGTTTGAGACTGGAGATGAGGTCTTCCGACACCGATTATCAGGCAAGTACAACCTACATTTGAACAGTGAGCTGTAGGGTCCACTTCCGGAAGTAACTGTCGCAACGGCAAACTCCAGCTCTCCAGTTCAGAAGCTTTCTCCGGTCGTTCGGATTTAACGGACTTCCTAAAGGTTCGCTCTCCGTCGTCCGCCGAGGCTCCCCTTTCTCGCAACTGTCACTCTACACGCTCATTCGTAACTGCTCAATTCGCACTATCTACACACTCAATGTAAACATAGAGAGTGCATGCCAATACAAACCCTACACCCCCATCTTTCTTTAAAAAATGTTATGAACCTGACATCTAAACAATCTCTCTTTATGTAACACTAAAACTACAGACTCCCTTGAATTTAGCAAATTTAACCCATGCTCTGAAATGCAATACCAGCCTTATACTTATGACACACATGTGATAGGGTATTGGTTCCCTTATTAAGCATGTGGCTCCCATTTTCATCCCACGAAAAACAAAGGATTGAAGCGCTGTTTGTTTTGTTTCTTATTTTTGTATTTTTTTGTTAGAAGTGAGCACCCATGAAAATAAAAAGAACGGAGTCAATCGGTGCCGTAATCGCTTGTTTTCGAATAAGATGAAAATGGGAACATGAGATTACTGATGGCACACATACCCTACAAGAATCACTGTACAATTGCGTTTGAAATGAGTGCCATACTGGAAATTCTCTCAGTTCAAGTCAGTCTTGTTAGAATTTTCTTGACACTGCGTACCGTAGTACAGGAATCATACTCGTATCACATGTCTGTCCGGGGTATTAGTATCACTCAGCACCCATCATTTACGCTATGCAACTCAATACTTGAAAACAAACAACAAACCACAATGCCTCCGCTGGACTTTGGCCTGCCCAGTCGCAACATTCCATAAGCAATCTAACATCAAGGACCTTCCCCACCTGCTATTGGACGAACTTGCACATTGTGGAAAGCTCATTGATATATCACATCCAGGAAGTCTCAAATACCTTATGATTGAGACGGGAATCCAACTCAGCTTCTTTGGGTTAGAAATTGCAAGCCCTATCTATTAGATAAGTGTTCCTCAAACTGCGGCCCGCGGCTTTAGACGCTAAATTTCAATTTAGCCCGAGGTATGCTTCAGCCCAAGCACCACTGCATTGGACTAACTGGAGTTCCAACATCTGTCAAACACGAAAACACATCCGCGAAACCAGAAAAAAAATATCCATAAACTTCCCCTCCTTAATTATCAAACCCCGTCACACAAATTATCAGAACAATCCACAAAACAAGACTCTGTGATCAGCAGCTACCATCAACCTCCTTGCATCTTTGCATGCCGGTCCACATGCGCTCCCCAACATCAACGTGATGACGTGATGTGACGTGGCTCAACTATTTTCGAATAACATCCCCTTGGCTTTTCAAACCTTTTCCAATTCTAATTCCAACCTTTTATAAATGAACAACAGTCAATAGCTTTGTCAATAGTTTCACGTTTCACATAGTGTTCACTTTTCCATGACAAGGAAATAATTTAGAGAAGCCACTCTTTTCGTCAAAATTTAATATAATTCTTTAAGCCGCACTGAGAGAAACTAGACAAAGTAAGACAAAATGCCTAAATTCATAGGGCAATGCCTGTTTTAACACTCCAAATGTTTTAACTCTTCAACCAGCTGACTTTTTCCATTGGTGCAGAGGTTTCCGGGTCGAAGTGAGTTCCCACACTTAACAAATCCAAACAAAAACCTTGACTAAAACATACCTTAAGGATTTCTTTATCTCTCAAAAATTTCAGTTTTCATGGCACAACACATCTTGGCCATCCACAATGAACCCAAACCTTGAAGTCACTATTTTCTCTTCTTAGTCACGTTTTCTGTCTGTGCCTTATACTCATTTGGTTTGATAGGAGCCACGTGTGTCACTCTTCGAACTTATGCTTCATTCGAACTACACACTGCTTTTCATAATATTGCTGATCCCTTCGGTGAACGGTGTAAGATTTATTAATCCCAGACCTCAACTGCTTTCAACACTAGATACTTTATTTTACAGCCAACTTATCAAGTGCGCTATTCAATGACGTAGAAAGTACAACCAAATTTTCTCATTGCAATCCCAACCATCCGCGTACAGATAGCTAGCCAACATTCAACAACCAAGTTTCAGCAACCCTTGATATAATCAACAATCCATTCTTGAATCCAGCATCCGGGCAGTAAACAAAACATGTATCGCTTTCCCTTCCACTCCATGCACAAACCATCAAACATCACACGTTCGCTTGATGTAATTGTGACAACTGTTGCATCATATCCATCGAACTACGAAAACCCTGTTCTCCTCTTCCAAGCCAGAATCAATGGATCAATGAAGCAAACTTTTCTAGTGTTCACCGCATGTAAACAAAGGCGCCAGCGTATTTGGGCATTAACATTGTGACAGCAGTGGAGTTACGTCAAACACACAAGGTTACAGGGGCACTTTCTGTTCGCCGTTTTAGTTATTTTAGTGATCTTTATATACATATATTACCCATTACAAGTACTTTCAAACCATGGAATACAATGATTTACGCCCGCACGTCTCTCGCAAGAACTACCAGGTGATATCACGATTTACTTCTAGTGCTCTCAAAGTCTCAAGTGCAACTTGGAATCTCTAAGTCAGACCAATCTTCCTAGAGGCATCCTCAAACCATGGAAACACTACTTTGCCTTCAAGCACAACATGCAAGGCATCGCCTTTCCATCATCCAGCCAATCATCACACTGTTCCCAATCAATGGATATACTAATATACCCTGGTTTTCTTCAAGATGTAATGGAAGCACGTCCCAATTCCCAAGCACCCTATCTGAAAGAAGGAGCTTCTAAAGCAAATTACTTTATTTCCATGCGCCCCCTGCCATGGAAATGTTACCATGTTGTGGTTACAGGAACTGCCAAAACCACTATCAACTACTATTGTGTATTCAACGCACCCTTAAGTCATGACAACACAACACCTCGATGTCACCTGATTGCAGGAATTTACGGATCCTTTTCCAGGCGCCTCCAAGCCATGGAATCACTACCTTGCTCCCAAGCACTCTTGCAGGGACTTTCACGGTTAATCATTCTCTTTGATCGGCAACCCGCAACGATCAAATGTTTCTTTCGACCGGCAACCCGCCACGGCATCGATTATAACCGGCACCCGCAACGGTTAAATTCCTTTCGACCGGCACCCGCCACGGTCTTTTTGTCCTTTTTAACTGGCACCCGCAACAGTTAAATTTGCTTCGACCGGCACCCGCCACGGTCTCATGTGTTCTTTTAACCGGCACCCGCCACGGTTAAAATTTTCTTCAACCGGCAACCCGCCACGGTTGAAAAAAAAAATGTTCAGATAAATACCGATTATACCACGCGCATTCACACTTCTCCACTGAAATATCATACAAGCACGCTCTCTCAATGAGCTGTCCAAAAATTATCCATCAACACCTGCATTTACAAAACACTGTGTCATCAATTCCGTGCAAATAATTACACTTCCTCTTTTGATTTCACTTGCCGAATTGTTGCACCGTTTCTCCCATCATCACAACACCAACCAACCTGCAAGCAATCCATCTGAAAACAAACACGTTCAAGGGGCCAAAAAACATTCACCGTATACGAGGCCTTCCATCCCATCCTCGTCGCCAATTGTAGGGTCCACTTCCGGAAGTAACTGTCGCAACGGCAAACTCCAGCTCTCCAGTTCAGAAGCTTTCTCCGGTCGTTCGGATTTAACGGACTTCCTAAAGGTTCGCTCTCCGTCGTCCGCCGACGCTCCCCTTTCTCGCAACTGTCACTCTACACGCTCATTCGTAACTGCTCAATTCGCACTATCTACACACTCAATGTAAACATAGAGAGTGCATGCCAATACAAACCCTACATTAGGCCGTCCCTTATTTTGCAAAATTTAGAAATGTTATAAGTTCGTTAGTGGAAAATGATCGTTTTAGCTAAAAAATGATCGTGTCAAAATTTGAAGTTCGTATCTCAAGGCTAAGTGGTCCCTCAAGGGGCCTAAAGTTGTCAAAAATTGTATGGGACCAAAAAAACATGAAATTTTTTTCGACAAAATAAATACGCTATTCCACTAAAACCGGTGATTTTAGGACCCTAAAGGGCCAAAAATGTGCTTAGATTTGCGATATCTCTACTCGTTTCCAAGATATTAACAAAAAACAACTGAGAAATCAACATTTTTGACCATTTTTTTAGATTCCGAAGGAAACTTACCCTATTTTGTTCAATAACTCAAAAACGAGTAGAGATATCGCAAATCTAAGCACATTTTTGGCCCTATAGGGTCCCAAAATCACCGATTTAGTGGAATAGCGTATTTTTTTGTCGAAAAAAATTTCATGTTTTTTTGGTCCCATACAATTTTTGACAACTTTAGGCCCTTTGAGGGACCACTTAGCCTTGAGATACGGACTTCAAATTTTGACACGATCATTTTTTAGCTAAAACGATCATTTTCCACTAACGAACTTATAACATTTCTAAATTTTGCAAAATAAGGGACGGCCTACCCTACATGAGCTTCCTGTAACGTTTCCCGCTCCTAGTTCATTGGCTCCAGCTGACCATGGACATCATTGCCAGGATGATGAACGTGCTTCTTGTTCTGCACATATGGTGTCTGCCGAGCATAATAGATTGACGAACGCTGAATCTAGCTGTAGACCACTACAACTACGAGTTTATTATCAAAATACCAGAGGGCTTCGTTCGAAAATCGATACGTTCTTCTTAGCAGTCGCGGAGGTTGATTATGACATCATAGTGTTAACAGAAACTTGGCTCGATAACGTTATATTATCAACTCAGCTATTTGGGAATGCATACACAGTTTACAGAACTGATCGCAGTAGGCTTAACAGTAGGAAAACGAGAGGTGGTGGTGTTCTGGTGGCTGTTTCAACAAAATTTAATTCTTGTGTTGACCCTTCGCCGGTTAGTAGTTGTTTGGAGCAGCTTTGGGTGAAGGTCCTTCTTCGTGGGTTTGCTGTCAGTGTTGGAGTACTTTATTTACCTCCTGATATCAAAAACGATGTATCCCTACTTCAGCAGCACATGGATTCAATCGAATCTGTTATGTCCGGATTAAGCCAAAACGATTTCGCCCTGCTTTGTGGTGACTACAATCATTCCGAGATGCTTTGGTTACCCTCTGAGGATGGCGGTCTTAAAATTGATACCAGAAGCTCGAATCTCACGAGTGCTGGTAGTGTGCTGTACGATGGTTTTTGCTTCCATAACTTGACGCAAATTAATTCGATAAAAAATGCAAACGGTGGTATTCTTGATTTGGTTCTGGTGAACGACACGGCGCTGCCAGTCTGTCTCCTTTCCGAAGCTGTCGAATCGCTCGTTGTAACCGATACCGCGCACCCAGCGATAGAAATTGATGTTGCGATGTCTCTACCGGTGGAGTACGAGCAAGTTTCTGACGATGCGTCTTTCGATTTCCGTCGTGCTGATTATGAAATACTCACCAACGACCTCTTATCTATTGATTGGCGCTTTTTGGACTCGGAACGTGACCTGGATGACATGGTGGAATTGTTCAGCAACGAAGTTCGTCGGATTATTGAGCGGCGTGTTCCACTTCAGCGTCCTCCGTTGAAGCCACCCTGGACAAACCGATATCTTCGTAAGTTGAAGCGGCGAAGAAGGTCAGCACTTCGGAAATATAGGCGTAATCGTTCTACACAGCTGAAACGTTGCTTCGTGGTTGCCAGTAACAAGTACACTAGCTACAATCGTCTTCATATGCTCGATATGTTGACCGCGTTCAGAGGAATCTCCGACTACACCCGAAACGTTTTTGGTCCTTTGTGAAGTCTAAGCGCAAGGAAGATGGACTACCGACTGTAATGCACTATGGGGATTCTTCTGTGGAGACTGCTGCTGAGAAATTTAACCTCTTTGCGCAACACTTCAAGGCTGCCTTCTCGAGTTACACCTGCACTGGTCGCTGAAGCAATTCGTGATACTCCATCGGACGTAATCGATTTCGGTGTATTTGATGGTAATGGCGAACACGTTATCGGGGCTATCCGAAAGCTGAAATACTCTACATCACCCGGACCTGATGGCATCCCGTCATCTTTATTGAAAAGGTGTACCGTTGCCTTTTTAACGCCGCTGATGAAGCTGTTCAACCGCTCACTACAGCAAGGAATCTTTCCGACCAGTTGGAAGACTTCCTTCCTTTCACCTGTTTTTAAGAAGGGCGACAAGCGGAATATAGCCAACTATAGAGGGATAACATCTTTAACTGCATGCTTGAAAGTATTTGAGATTATCGTGAAAACTTGCTTTTCGAATCTTGCAAGAACTATATTTCCACGGCTCAACATGGCTTTTTCCCGAAACGATCAGTGGCTACTAATCTCATCGAATTCACTTCACTCTGTATTCGTTCAATGTATGCTGGAAAACAAGTGGACGTGATATATACGGATTTCAAATCAGCGTTTGATCGTGTGAACCATTGCATACTGCTCAACAAGCTCAGAAAACTTGGAATGTCAGATGGTTTTGTCCGATGGTTTAACTCGTATCTGTCTGGTCGGTCTATGAAAGTGCGTATCGGCTTGAATCATTCGGAGTCTATTACCATTCCCTCTGGAGTACCACAGGGGAGCAATCTCGGACCGCTTTTATTTTCGCTGTTCATCAACGACGTAGCGTATGTACTGCCCCGTGGCGAACGCATTTTCTATGCGGACGACGTGAAGATTTTCATCGTGATCACCTGCATTGAAGACTGTGTGGCATTACAGGCAGCGTTAAGCTCTTTTGAATGCTGGAGCAGGCGTAATGGTTTAGAACCCTGCGTGGGAAAATGCATTGCTATAACGTTTTGCAGAAAAAGGAATCCAATTCTATTTGACTACTCCTTATCAGGTGAAACGCTGGAACGTAGAAATGAAATTAAGGATCTTGGAGTGATTCTGGATACGGAGATGATTTTCAGGCCTCACTACGATGATGTGCTTTCTAGAGCAAATAAACAGCTGGGCTTCTTGTTTAAGATTGCTGATGGCTTTCGTGATCCTTTATGCCTTAAATCGCTATACTGCGCTTTAGTTCGCTCCATTCTGAAATCAGCAGTAGTAGTTTGGTGCCCATATAGTCAGAATTGGATCGACCGTTTCGAGGCTGTGCAACGAAAATTTGTGCGATTAGCGCTTCGGAGTCTACCCTGGCGTGACGCTGTTCATCTTCCGCCGTATGAGCACCGGTGTATGCTGTTAGGGTTGGAAACTTTAGCGAGTAAGAGGTCGTCAATGCAATCCAATTTCATTGGGAAACTTTTGAACGGTGAGATTGATGCTCCTTCTTTACTGTCAGAGCTCCGAATATATGTTCCAGAACGACCACTACGGCGCCGCAATTTCCTGCATTTGGATCCACGTAATAGTCGATACGGACAACATGATCCCATTAGGTTTATGATTTTAAATTTTAACAATGTATTTGAACAGTTTGACTTTCATTGATGTGTTTCGTTAGATTTTTTTTTGTTCTTTTATAATGTTAGCATTAGTTAGATAAGTTGTGCCGTATATGTAATTAATTGTAATGGTTTGTCATGTACTACTTCAAAAGATGCGGGTTTTTATGCCTGGTTAAGGCTTTTCCTAGCCACACTTCATTGAGATCCAAGTAGATCAAATGAAGAGAAACAATAAATAAATAAATGTCTAGATTATTGTAGATACATGCTTCACTGCAAATAAATTATCGTACAAATTCAGACACTTGCAGTTCATCGATAACATGAAACCTCTAGTAAAAAGACATCCAAATCACCGGATATAGTGATTTTGTTTTCACTACCACACCATCAACATTGTCTCAACACGGACAGTAGGTATGGTTTGAGAAGTGCCTCCATCGTTCGTCGCCCGTATCGATTAAGAATTTTGAACGCGTTTCGTAAACCCCACAACTGTCCTGCTTGTTGCGTTGTATACCGGTCACCCCAATCTGATTGACGGCAAGAAATTACGGTTTTCGTGCTCTGTGAATGCGTTCCTCCCATAATCGAAACGAAACAATTAAAATATGACTTTTTGGCGACCACCATGGGTGGTGCTGTGCACAGTGTATACTGATTGCCCGCAGGGTTCCACATGCGAAAAGACATTGCTTCACGATTTTATTTTTGGCGAAGATTGTTGGTGTTAAAGAAAGCGCGGCGACGACGGAGGACATTTTTGCACGTCACCAGGGATCATCCCTTGGGTCCCCTCCTGGCACCTTCGGACAATCAGTCCTGCTGAGCGCTAATCAATATTCCGGTGTCACTCGAGGAACGAAACCATTATTCACTTTATGATTGCGATGATGCTGCTCAAAATGGTAATCAGCTTGATGTGTTTCTCTCAGGTCGGCTATTGTTCCAGCTTGAATTGAGTTTTGTTTCAATGATGCAGGATGTTTGCCATTTCTGATACCATCGATGAAAGCGATTAAATGTGGGCCCATATGGAAACAAAGAAATTGAATGCCAATTGGATTAATTGGGTTAAATAATATGATTTTATGAGTATTTAATGAGACACGTCGAATCCGTGAATGATGATTGCTATTAATGTGATCAAAGTTTGCCTTCCATCATCCGCAGACTAAACTTTTTATTCGTCTTGAATCGGCACTAATGAAAACCAGTTTAGTATATAAATAAAAAGAAAATCGGGTTAAGTACGGTTCCTTTGAATTCCACTAAGAATTTGCATCCTTTGACAGATACGTATTTCGACCTCAACTGTAAGGTCGTCTTCAGTGTCTTGTACTTGACTCGACTTGTACTTGAGTCGAGTCAAGTACAAGACACTGAAGACGACCTTACAGTTGAGGTCGAAATACGTATCTGTCAAAGGATGCAAATTCTTAGTGGAATTCAAAGGAACCGTACTTAACCCGATTTTCTTTTCATTTACAGATATTCCCCTAACAAGCCCAGGTTAATCATCATCAGTTTAGTATACCGCAACGAAAAACTTCGCCAGAGGCCTCAGCCTGTTGAACAGGACAAGTGACAGCATTTCGTAAACCTAATTTAGAAGGATAATTCTTCTGCAATCAGCGCACTTCCGTTTGTGCCAGTTCTTGTAGATTGGGAAAATGGAAATCTTCGAGCACCTTCCACCTGGGTATAACTAAATGTTTTGTCTGTTAGTAAATTTTCATTTTGGCCATTGCACATGGCGGGCACAGGCGCAATCTTGTGCCGTGCACCGTAGTCAGTTGCATAAAACCTTCGCATATCGTTCCCATCCATGCGTTGCTGCGCTTACCGTCTTCTATCGTCGTACGGGTATTTATTTTTAGCATTGTGTTTGATAATCACCAAGATGATTAATTTAAGAAAAAAAAATACAGAAAAAAGATACAGAAAAACTGTAATAAAAGATCAATTTCACTTCTAATGACAAGACAACACCACTAGCGCGAAGCGTTCAGGTGCGGTCACGGCAAGAAATAAAATGTCATTGAAACGACATATGGCTTGGAACACACGCACGTTTCCCTCGATGAGAAATCGTGCGACATGTGTTTGGTCTCGCAATTGCAGTTCATTATCGAGTAATCACTTCATTTATACCTCCCATCCATTCCATCGGTCCAACGTGTGCTCTTTTCACATCACACGTCTTCTATCCATCCTAAATGTGTCCCCAGTGCACACTGGGCCACGAGCGGGATCTAGCAAGTAAAAACCTCTAGCGTTTTGGGAGTGCATTTTTTTGAGTTGGTGTCTTCGGAGACTTGTATTTATTTTACCTGTACTTTTATGTGGCGAAGAAAATTAGTTGGTTATTCTGCCGCATAGGTGGCGCTGCGATACTAACTTTTTTGTTTTACGTCCTAGAGGTTTCCCGTCTTCTGCAAAGTTGTAGAGCGTGTAAAAATAAGTAAAGTCGCCGAAGACACCAAAGTTGTGTGACTTCAAATAACAAAGTTATACTAAAAATAGTATTATTTACGTGAAAATCATATTTTCATGACTATTTTGAAAGTTAATTGCAAATTTATCAATTTTAACACTTCACACGTGTTAATCAAAGTAGCCTGCGTCTGATGATACCAACTTTACAATTTTTCGGGTCATTTAAAATGGTTTTTTGGGCAAAATAGTAAAAAATACTATGATTTTTACTAGCAGTTTTTTTCAAAAAGTTGCAAATTTCGGCAAAATTTGATGCTCGCGTGAAAATATATCACTCAAGATCTATTAAATCTGAAAGTTTGCCGGAAGTATAATTTGGTGTTTTTGAGATATCTTGTTTTTAAATATTGATATTTTTATACCTAAATTATTTTAAAAGGGAAGCAATTCTTTATTCCGGGGTTGGCCTGCCAGTAGATACTCACGGATCACTTTTAAATTAAGAGTTGTACACGGAGACAAATTTCGTTCGTTTGAAATAAAAATATTAATGTTTATTCGGTAAACTGATAAAATATTTAAAATTAAAATATTAATTTTTAAAACCAACTCAATTACCTATTGATTTCTGCAATACCCATTGAAGAGCCCCCCGTTCCGCCGTCGAGAACATAAACAAAACTCTCAAGTTCTAACTGCAGCACCAAACAAGATTTCCTCCTGCAAAAAAAAGTCAAGTTTCACCAAAAGTTTCCACGAAATCCCATTGATTTCGGGAGCGTATGTTATCTACATGATGTTGGCATTGAAAGTGCCACGCGGCTGATGGGTTTTCCTAGAGAAGGAAATGACTTTGTAAATTTAATTGGAAAACCAATATTTCCGTAGGGCGGACCTGCCACGAAAAAAAAACAAATAGTTTTACATTTGTTTCTAACATAACCTGTCAGAAGATGCATTTTTGTTTCAAAAATGGCTTGAATTTGCTTCAAATGTGACGTTCGATTTGCTCCAAACAGTTTTATTTTTGTTGCCAGAACAAATTGACAATTTATTTGAGTTTACCTGAAATATTTCTGATTTTACCATGCTTTTTTCTGCGTGTATGTTTACCCTACGCCCTGATTACTTAAAATTGACGTTTTGTGTTCAATTGTTTTTCAATTAGAAGTAATTAAGGCGTTGGGTAAACATAAAACTTTTAATGCAAAAGTGATCCGTGAGGATCTTTGCAGGACAACTTCAGAATAAAGAATTGCTTCTCTTTCAAAATAATTTAGGTATAAAAACATCAATATTTAAAAACAAGATATCTCAAAAACACCAAATTACACCTCCGGCAAACTTTCAGATTTAATAGATCTTGAGTGGTATATTTTCAAGCAAGCATCAAATTTTGCCGAAATTTGCAACTTTTTGAAAAAACTGCTAGTAAAAATCATGGTAATTTTTACTATTTTGCCCAAAAAACCATTTTAAATGTCCCGAAAAATTGTAAAGTTGATATGATTCGACGCAGGCTACTTTGATTAACACGTGTGAAGTGTAAAAATTGATAAATTTGCAATTAACATTCAAAATAGTCATGAAAATATGATTTTCACGTGAATTTTACTATTTTTAGTATAACTTTGTTATTTGAAGTCACACATCTTTGGTGTCTTCGGCGACTTTACTTATTTTTGCACGCTCTACAACTTTGCAGAAGACGGGAAACCTCTAGGACGTAAAACAAAAAAGTTAGTATCGCAGCGCTACCTATGCGGCAAAATAACCAACTAATTTTCTTCACCACATAAAAGTACAGGTAAAATAAATACAAGTCTCCGAAGACAACAACTCAAAAAAATGCACTCCCAAAACGCTAGAGATTTTTACTTGCTAGATCCCGCTCGTGGCCCAGTGTGCAGTGCAGGAAGGGTTATTACGACGAAGAGTCCGGAGACCAACCCTAGACGATATGCAAAAGAAAGCAAACCTACCGAACATACCTCATTCGAGTAAAGCGTGAGTACAACTTGGTCCCGAATGTGCACTCTGCTGTCACATCTAATTACGGCTGGACACGACAGAAGAACATCGTTGCCACTACTGCCATGATGCGCCGGAGCTAAGGGCTTACCGCACAGCCGAGGTGGACGGACACACCGACGACCGACGACGGCTAATCAGGCAGTCTACGGCGACAACGACGATGAATCGAGAATATGGGCACTTGCAGAATCATCGAGCAGGCGGACAGCAGTCGCCGCGCCGTTGTCGTTCGTGAATTCCATGCAATCATCCGCCAACCACCGGTCGAACCGCGCGCCATCCTCAATCTGATGTGCAATCGCAGCGAATTCAATCTTGGCACACTTTGGTGGCGTTTGTGAAGTGCAGGCTAAAATAATTTGGACAGTTTTTTTTTTTAGTTTACACAGTTTCTTACGCGACAGATGCAAGGAGTAACAAGCCTTCCTGAGGCTCCGACCAAGTTGGGAGTAAGGATATACTATCAAAAACATTTTCTACTACTACATCTTCTCCTTCCCCTTCTACAACTTCTTCTTCTTGACGTAATGTCCTCACCGACTGGGGCAATGCCTGCTTGAAGCCTAATGTCCGCGTACGCGACGCTTTGGGAGCAACGCATGCCAGCCTGCCTATTCCTGCGCCGACAGTCTCCCCCGGGTGTGGTCCGGAGTCCTCCGGGATCTCAAACAACTCCTGTAGATCAAGCAGTGCCAACCGTGACATCGGTCTCAGCAGAACCACCCATGGTGGTGCAGAGGGCCAGATTGAAAGATCTCCATCCTGGGCGATTGTCAGCCATCGCCTTGACCTGTGGCAAGGTCAAATTTCGGTCGACTTGCTTGATTTCGTTGTTGAGGCTGCACCGCCATGAGCCTCTGGGTCTGCCTCTGCTGCGATGCCCAACTGGGTTCCAATCGATTGCAATCTAAAGCTGGTTTGCATATTTCGTTCCCGCTCCTGTGTAGAGTGTGGCCGACACATCTCCACTTTCGCTCCCGAATTTCTGTCGCTATCGGTTTTTTTTTTTGACATCGACGATGGAGCTCCACGTTGGAGACTTCTACGCTTCCACCTGCTGGAATATTCGTAGCACGGTTTTCTAACTCCTCGACGAAGGACCTTTTCCCCGCAGGGGGCCGTTCATAAACCACGTAGACTTTTTGGGAGGAGGGGGGAATTGTCTGGCCAAAGTCTACGCTCCATACAAATTTCAAAATTTTTGTATGAATAAAAGTGTACGAGGGGGGAGGGGGGATCTGAGATTGCCAAATTTTGGTCTACGTGGTTTATGAACAGCCCCCAGCATCTTCCAGTCGACGTATGTTGAACCGGTGCCCGTTTTCTCCTCCTGTCGATAGATCCTAGAAATGCGCAGGCAGATCTTACCGACTAGGACATGATGGTCGGACGCACTGTCGGCGCTTCGTTTGTTCCGCACATCAAGAAGACTCTGTCTCCATTATCGGCTGATGCAGATGTGGTCGATTTGATATTCCGTGACGCCATCACGGGAAACCCATGTCACTTTGTGCACTGGTCGATGGGAAAGAACGATCCCTCAATCACCATGTCATTGTTGCCACAAAACTCTGCAAACAGCTCACCGTAGTCGCTCATTACTCTGAGACCATGGCGTCCCATGACGTGTTCATAGTCCGAGTTGTCGGAACCAACCTTTGTGGAAGTCGCCCATGAGGATCTTGATATCACCTTTTGAAATCTTGACAGCATTTAAGTGACTGTAAAAGTTTTTTTTTGTCTTGCGATTCGGAAGCATCGGTTGGAAAATGGTAAGGTTTCGAACCCGTGTTCTGAATCTGACCACAATTATCCTCTCATTATTAGGTTCACACTTCATGAGCACAGCGTGGGTCTGAGTGCTGAGCAGGAAACCAACTCCACAGTGACGAGGAGCGTGTACGCCGCGTAGTACAGAGTATAGAATTTGACCCAACGTCAATCTGTGTTCTCTAAAGATCGCCCAACGGACTTCGCTCAGTCCGAAAATCTCAAGCTTCATACGGCATGCCTTATTGGCTAGTTGTGCCAAATGACCCTGCTAGGCTAGGGTTAATGCATTTCGAGTTCCAATTCACGTCTGTTGTTTCGCGCTTAAAGTCGCTGCCGTTTAGTTAGTTCGTAATCTTTCATTTGAGGTTTCTGTAACGTTTTTTGGGTTTCTAGAACAGTAGGTTGTTGGCCTAAGGTCCCTTATCCACCGTGGTGGGGCTGCCACTTTAGGTATATGGCTTCCGCATTTCATACTCAGCCGCTGGATGCCAGAACCGACGCTGTTTGAGCCACACCTTCTTGGTGAAAAGACGCTCGGTATGTTCCTCTTCAATCCAGTTGAAGTCAAAAAGACAACAGTGCCCAGGCTTCACAATCAGCTAAGCACACAACTGTGGCGGTCTTTGTCATCGATTGACCCGTGGAAGCATGAGATAGGGACTTGTGTGGACCAGAGCTGCGTTGGACACTCTCCTTATAGACTCACCGTTTCGTAGCCCAGTACTCGTTCGGCTCCTTGGAAATTTGTACCATTGTGGGTGATCCTCGGTTACCCACAAATCGGCGAACAAAAGAAATGCACGACTCAGTTGACAGCGTATATAGCCAATTAATGAGTCAATGGTATAGGCGACTTCGAGATGGACGGCACGTACCGTTATCACGTGAGCAGTTGGATCTTCCCTGTCTCAACAGCAGTGGCCCTAAGTAGTGCACCCCTGTGAAGGCTCATTCATGGTGAGCTAGGGATGGTGATTTTGGGATGTTATTTGGATGTTGTGCATCTGGCGGATCTTGTTAAAAACAGTTTCCGCATTGCCGTGACGATATTGTTGATATTATCGGTGAATCAGAAGCTCCGTGGCATGGTGCTTTTTCGGGGGGATAATAGGATGACGCATGCTGTAACAGATGACTCCAGCAGCCCTGAGATCCGGCCACGGAACAAGCCGTTCCCGTCCAGAATAGGCATTAGCCCGTAGATGGAGCTCTGTTTCTCGATGGCCTCCTGCCTGATTTCGTTCGGCGAGTTGGAGAGTGCAGCGATCTCATCCGGATAAGACTCGTACTACACTTGAAATTTGAAATTCATAATCTAAGCAGTTACTCCAAGTTCCGCTTGCTGAAGTCGTCCTGCTTATTTCGTCTGCTTTTTGGCCGAGTAGTGTACGATTCGGAGAGCGACGGCTGTAGATCGTAGTAGCCGGTCCCAAGAGAAAAACCAGAAGAAGTTGAAAAAATATTGCAGAATTGATACATGTATCTTCTCGAAAGTAGCTAACCCCGGCTCTTTGGGACGAGCCGACTCAGTCTCCGGTAAACTTAGGAATTTGGGACCCTTAGACCAATTACTGTTGAAATCCAAATACGGGCCATTTCCTCATTTAGTAGCTTTATCTGCTGGGTTGGACTTTGAATGCACCCATCTCCAAACGCTTGCTGTGGTGTACTCCAGCATCTCGCCTACTCTAAACGACGCCCAAGAGGCACCCTTGTATTGTAGTTTCGGCCCTCGAAGCAAATAGATTGCACAAGAATACTCCAACTCACTCGCATTGACAAACACATGGAGTTCGAAGTTGAAGTATGTATTCTGATTCGCATGCTGGATGTAACATCATGTAATCAATCAACTCCACCCACCGCTGCTATTCCACAGACTTGCTCGTACCATTCAGTATCTTCTTTCCAAATGATCTGGATCAGAACTTTGCCATAGATAAGGAGCGATAAGAGCAACCCTAATAGTTCGAACAGCGTCATCACGCACAGTGCGTTTGAATCAGCAACTGAACTTCGTCATTCATACGGGTGGAAAAGCTCAATTCGTCCGACTCAGGACTCCGTAGCATCTCGGATAAAAATGTTTTCTGGTTGGTATAACTTTTCCCATAGTTCTACCAAGCTTCAAAGACATTCTTGATATAATATCTTTAAATGGTTGTTTCACAATGATTTGATGTTTGCACCAGGCATATATTTAGTTTGAATCAACCTCTCTGAAGATCAACCATCCAATGCTTAAACCAAGAGTATACAGGGGATAGACAAAACGATAGGGACAGGCAAAATTTTCACTTCTCAAAAAATGTTCTACTAGCTGTAACTTCTTAAAGAATGCATCAAATATTCTCAAATTTTTACTGTGAGTTCATCAACTAGTTGTGTATCAGTGGTCCAAATTTGGAAAAGATCGGACCATTCTCCACGAAGTTATAAAGATTCTTAAAAAAGGTAAAATTATTCGATAGCCAACTTTGAGCTGTTATATCTCCGGATTCAATGAACCGATTGCAATTAAATTTTGACCATTCATGACCTATATAATGAACTCTGGAAAACTTTTGGCTTAACTTAAAATTTTTGACAAGAGAAAAAGTTACAGAAAAACTTGTAATTAGAAGGCACAGATTGTTGCTAATTGACAAATTGAGCGATGAGTTTTTGAAGAAAATCGCGTTCTGGTGGGATTCGAACCCACGACCCCGTATTCAACATGCTTTTGGAATATTAACAATGAATAAATATTGATTTCAAGTTTTTTACCACGTTGACATCTAATTAAGTGTTAGATCTTGTGATCAATTGAATAACACTGGTCACAAATATGCACACGCGTTAAATGTTAGCTTTTGTACGGTGGCATTGCAGGTGGTGGTTACATCGACTATGCGAATATGGGCGGTATAGGGTGCGGGCACCGGTTTTGGCCAGTCTAAGGGAAATTATTTTTATAAAAATAACCAATAATCCAATGAAAACTACCAATGTGTTAAATGAAAGGTTTCAATCTATACTTTATTAGAAAAATGCAGAAATCAAGCTAATACATGATTTTCGTATTAAAAGTGGCGCTGGCCAAAATAGAAGCATTGCCGCAGTTTTGGCCATATTCTCAGCTTTGGTTTCTATTTTGGCCAATCGCGTGTATTTCTTATGGGAGTGGCCAAATTAGAAGCACCCTGGCCAAAATAGATATATGGGAGCTGATTTTTTAGGGAAACATATTTTTTTCTTCCATTTTTTAATCAAAATATATGGTTTTCACAGCTGTAATCATCATATTATATTAGAATCTACTAGTAAAAAATAATTTTATGCCAATTTAGATCGTAACAGGCTGAATACCGCACTATGGCCAAAACTCCGGGCTGGCCAAAACTGAAGCTTCTACCCTAGTTCATTTAATTTCCCTCTAATTGACTTATATATAAATGTGTTTTGAAGGAAAGTAACAACATAGCCCCCAATAAATTGAAAAAGTAATGGAATGCATATTGAAAATAGACCAATTTACTGAAAATTCCTGAAAAAAAATAAAATTGCTATAACTTTTTCTCTAAAATAGACCGAGAGTAAGTCTCGGCTTCAAATAAAAATAATACGTTCTCACTTGTAGTTATTGGGCACAAACGAGGGTGAATTGTGGATTGATATCTAAGCCGAAAGAGAGATGATGTTTGAAAAGGTGAATGTTAGTTGGTTAAAGCACCGGTCTAGCGAATACGGGGTCGTGGGTTCGAATCCCACCAGAACGCGATTTTCTTCAAAAACTCATCTCTCAATTTGTCAATTAGCAACAATCTGTGCCTTCTAACTACAAGTTTTTCTGTAACTATTTCTCTTGTCAAAAATTTTAAGGTAAGTCAAAAGTTTTCCTGAGTTCATTATATAGGTCATGAATGGTCAAAATTTCATTGCAACCGGTTCATTGAATCCGGAGATATAACAGCTCAAAGTTGGCTATCGGATAATTTTACCTTTTTTAAGAATCTTCATAACTTCGTGGAGAATGTTCCGATCTTTTCCAAATTTGGACCTCTGATACACAACTAGTTGATGAACTTACACTAAAAATTTGAGAATAGGGTAAAAAATATAATTTGGACATGTATATAATTTGGACATGCACTGCGATGTATGTCTTGTTCCGGAGAGCTAATAAAAGTTGATACTTCTGAATATCAATTATTGGATCAAACAGACCCTATTCTGATGACTTACGTTGAAAATACGCTTAACAATTAAGAATTTACTTCAAAATTATCGAAAATGTAAAATGTATCACTAAAACCCCTCAAATGCACAGGTATGCAAGACGACATACACTTCACAGTCACATACAATATTCACCTCAAAATCGTTGAATTAATAATTGTAAGAAATTTAAAAGCCTTATTGCAATGAAAACTGTTCAATAAAGAAGCATTGGGCAGCCAATCTCTTAACATTCATCTAGAACGCGTAAAATAGGTGGTGTCCAAAATACATTACAAGTTTTCTACTGCAAATATATTATGATCATCTGTCGAACTACATGGGGATGCTGTGCGATTGCATACTTGGAGGCGTATTATGTGGTTCTGGCGAT
The DNA here is from genome assembly GCF_035046485.1 of Aedes albopictus. Lineage (NCBI taxonomy): Eukaryota > Metazoa > Arthropoda > Insecta > Diptera > Culicidae > Aedes > Aedes albopictus. The sequence continues at coordinate 246,811,861 of NC_085137.1, read as the reverse complement.
ATTTCCTCGATTTTAACAAAAACTGTAATAGTTATCAAAATAGATGCCTGTTAAGCGGAGAAATATGATTATTTACAAGAAAATATTTGTAAATTTAACCTACTTTTATGATAAAGCAGTATTCATGGCTAAACATGGAGATAATTGGCCTGTCCAAATTATATATACCTGAGGGTGTCCAAAACATATATTCGGTGTCCAAAATGCAATTCTAACAGGCGATTGGAAATTGTGATTTTCTCAGATTAAAATGCGTTCGTTAAGCTTTTTATCACCAGGAACGCAAAGTACAATCATATTATAAGCGTAATAGTAACTTTGCAAAATAATCAATTCCTTTCTAAGGAAGCGAGGGGACGATTTTTCTAACATTGTCCTCAGCCTGTCCAAAATACATGAATTACCCTAGTTGATGCACTTTTCGGAAAGCTACAGCTAGTTCAAAAGTTACATTTTTTGGAAAGTGAAAATTTTGCCTGTCCCGATCATTTTGTCTATCCCCTGTATGTCATTAGTTGAACATTCTGGGCTGCTGTCTACTCAGTCACAAAGAAATTGATAAATTTGTTGATCATGGCGGCGGCAGTTGTAAGAGACGACTTCAATTCGATCGAATTCTTTCGAAATCTGTGGGTATGTATAAAACTAAAATTATTCTACTATGAGGATATTTCAACCAGGGTGCAAAATGTTCATTGTCATTGACTGAAAACAGCACGAATTTAAATGAAAGTTAGTTCAACTTTCATGTTGAGGGTTAGTTTAAACATATGTAAATATGCTTGAATCAACCATGACCATAATTGAGCTGTCAAACCTACTTACTTGATACTAGATGGGCTACAACTCGTAGCAGTGAGTCTACGCCGAATGAAGTATCCGCCTCCACTGGCCTCGGTCCTGGGCCAATCGCTTCCAGTCGCCCTGAACGTTTAGAGTCCTTAGGTCCTCCTCAACTGCAAAAAGCCAACGTGTGCGCGGCCTTCCACGAAGCCGACGACCCCTTCCTGGTTCTCTGTTGAATATAATTTTAGCTTGTCGTTCCTCCGGCATACGAGCTACGTATCCAGCCCACCGCAGCCTGCCGTGTTGTATTCGCTACACTATATCCATCTCTATATACCTGGTACAATTCGTAGTTCATGCGACGCCGTCCTTCAGTTTACCGCCGAGTATTGTTCGCAGCACATTACGTTCGAAGACTCCAAAGGCTCCCCGATCAACTTCTTTCAACGTCCATGTTTCATGACCGTATAAAGCGACCGGGAGAATCAGAGACTTGTACAACGCGAGTTTTGTCTGCGTCTGCAGCCTGCGGGACATCAGCTGGTTTCGCAGACCAAAAAAGGCCCGATTTGCAGCCGCAATCCGTCTTTTCACCTCGCGGGTAACATCATTATTGCACGTCACTAGAGTACCAAGATAAACAAATTCATCCACAACTTCAAACTTTTCCCCACTTAGCACCACTTCGTCACCACTACCACGGCCGGACCGACGTTGAATACCAGCAGTCATGTACTTAGTCTTTGTGGTGTTAATCGTAAGTCCAATCCTCGCAGTACGAACGCCTCTTCCACGGTCCGACGGTCGATTCCGGTGATGTCGATATCGTCCGCGAAGCCCAGGAGCGTATGCGACTTCGTGACAATGGTTCCGCTCCTGTGTACACGAGCTCTCCTTATCGCTCCTTCCAGTTCTATGTTGAACAGTAAGTTCGAAAGAGCATCGCCCTGCTTCAGTCCGTCAAAGGTTACGAACGATGATGAAATTTCATCCGCAACCCGTACACTTGATTTCGATCCGTCAAGTGTCGCACAAACCAATCGAATCAGCTTCGCCGGAAATCCATGTGTTGGCGCATCACACGCACGGCGTTGTCTATACGCGCTTACCCAAAGCAGCGGCGCAGTGGCGTTTATTCAATTTGTATAGTTTTGTGTGCTCTTTATTTCGCTGCTAGCAGCAAGCAGCCCAGTGACTATTGTTACAGTCGAACCAGGCTGCGTGGTGCTAGATTGCAAGCGCATTGCACCTTTGTGCACATAGTTATTAACATTCTGTATTGTCCGGACTATCGCTGCCGCCTATAAAAGCGGCAGCTCATTCCATGTAATGTTTATTTATTTATTTATTATTAACATCAACAGACATCTAATGCCCCAATGATGGCCTCTTATAACTAATACATAACTATAAAAACTAAAAATAAAACTGCATTCAAAATACAAGAAAAAAAAAGGAACAAAAATGCGCAAAAGTCAAATACCGTAACAAAAACACATATAAAAACACAGTTCGTTATTGTTCGTAAAATATCTGCGGAATATTTGGCGCATCGTTTGGCGGGACAAGTGGAAGTCGAAAAGGTGGCCAACTCTATTGAACGCACGTTCCAATCCAATCAGCGACGTGTGTTGACCGTAATTGGTTCGTCGGAAAGGCAATCTAAGCATCGCGTTGCTCCGAAGGGCCCTAGGACGAACGTTCAAGTCAACCGCTTCCAGAATGGCAGGGCAATCAACTCTTCCCTGCAAAGTGTCGGCAATAAGCATAGCCTTTGCCATATCCCTGTGCGATTGGAGAGTTTCGAGTCGAATCAACTGACATGTAATATTAGTTGTAAGCAATAGAACCACCACAGAGCAGGAGCCCTGCCTCTCTGTGGTGCGCCAATAAAACGTGATTAGTCTAGAAGTAGCTCGTTTCTTCATCTTGTCCCCGGGTCATACACAACGTAAAAGCCTAAATTACCGCTGGACTAAACACCATGTTCGATCATAATCTGCCATAACTCGTTTCTCTTCACTAAATCGTACGCCGCCTTGATATCAATAAACAGATGATGGGTCTGCAAGTTCCTCTCCTCTCTCCTCTTCTTGGCGTAACGTCCTCACTGGGACAAAGCCTGCTTCTCAGCTTAGTGTTCTATGAGCACTTCCACAGTTATTAACTGAGATCTTCCTCTGCCAAGGACCATTTTACATGCGTATATCGTGTGGCAGGCACGAAGATACTCTATGCCCAAGGAAGTCAAGGAAATTTCCTTTACGAAAAGATCCTGGACCGACCGGGAATCGAACCCGTCACCCTCAGCATGGTCATGCTGAATACCCGTGCGTTTACCACCTCGGCTATATGGGTCTGCAAGTTGTACTCCCGAAATTTATCGAGAATCTGCCGCAGGGTGAACATCTGGTCCGTCGTTGATCGGCCTTCACGAAATCCTGCCTGATATTCGCCGACGAAGGACTCTTCAATCGGCCTCAGCCTGTGGAACAGAACTCCGGACAAAATTTTGTACGCTGAATTGAGGAGTGTTATTCCTCTGTAATTCGCGCACTCCAGTCGATGCCCTTTCTTGAAAAGAGGGCAAATGAGACTATGCTGTCAAACCATCAACCATAAATATTGTTGATGCAAGCATAATATGATTGAATAAACCATATTTCTTGCTCTCATCAATGCTTCAATTCTGGTTAATTCAAGCTTCCATTATTGTTCGACCTATTGTATTATGCGTGATACAATCTCAAAATAGGATTATATAAAAGTCAATGCACAAATATGCTTGATTGGAACCGTAATATGATTGACATGACTTTATATTTTTCTCCGTGCATTCCGAACACTCGTGCCGTCGTCACACTGTCCACGAGTTTTAGCTGCTTTTCCTCTGCAGGGAGAACTTAATCCAGCCGTTCAAGAACCGCATTGCTATTGGTGCTTCTTCACTCGTGCCGAAACTAGCTAAATAATCGTCCACGTAGTGATTGTGGATATCCAAGCTTATTGCCAACTCGCACAGTTGGAAACGGAGAGAATCGCAGGAAAGGAGTTGATATGGGCCTTTAAGGAGGAGTGCACTGTTGAGCGCCGAATTTGGCCGCATCGCCCCAGGTAATGCGGACTGCGATGGTTGGTGATAGAGTTTCCAGCTGGCAGTCTGCTATGTCGACAATCTTCCCCGGGTGTAGTCCAGAACTCTTCGGAACTTCACGAAATTGTTGTGTAGGTCTAGAAGTACCAACGGTTACCGGGCTAGGGATTGTATGGATAATTCGACCACGTTCACAATGGGAAATAATCAGCTGCGTTTATGCTAGAGTGCCGGTAGAGGCGCTTTTCTGATAAATGCGGTAAACGTGATAACAGTGTAAAGTAACAGCGAAAGTTACGCTATGCGATCGTACACAGCGCTCATGTTCCACGTGTATTTTACATATACAGTGGCGCCACCTAGCGTCCTAGCACCTATCCACTCGAAACATGCGCATCACGGGTGGAAAATGCCAGTCAGGAAAAATGAAGTAAACAGCTTGAAATTTGTATGGTGGTGCAATAAATTCTCTATTATGTACTGCAATGAATCCGGAAGAAACGCATAGGGATAATGATTTTGTTTCTAATTTGCAACTTTTTACCACAGGGTACAAATCGCTGCGATGCGGAACTAGTGCAAGCCAGCGATTTGTCCTAGTGTAGAATTAGCATTTAAGTTAAAATACACATTAATAAAAACTAAAAAAAAGCGATTTGTCCATACAAAAAAAATCTTTTTACTTCAAATGTGGTGGTGCCACAGACAAACAGACGTAACACTCTGATAATTCACATCGTACACCGATTTAAAAGTCTTTTTCATAATTTGATAGTTGGCCAACTGCCCAACCGTGGCACTCGCATCGTTTTTATTCGAGTTTGACGTTTGCTCACTACCGCCACCTAGTTGGTGGTCGACCAAACATAGGCCTTTTAGCATTGGGTGAATATGTTTCCGTGACTATGATTTGAATCTAAAAATGTTCGAAGTGTTACGTCTGTTTGTCTGTGGTGGTGCCATCTCTGAGAAAAACAAGCTTTGTTTTTACCCTATTATTTCAGATTGTCATTTAAATTGTTGTTGGCATTAAGCTTGAAGTGTAAGTTTTGAATGGAACATGTACACAAACTTCTGATCTGCACTTTTAGCGCCTAGCATATTTCCTCCCAGAAGTGATCATCCGACGACGGTCTGAGCAATTGAAAAAGCAACGCTACTGGACAAACAGCAAAAACTACATCTCGCGGGTGGCAAAGCTGTCCGGTTGGTAATTGAATTGATAGCACCAATTTATAATCCAACAACGTCAGGGCATGTGAATTTTCCACCGCTCCCACCGGTCACCTATCAGAATTACAGACGACGAACGCCAACGAGTTTGGTCTACCGCTAAGCTATAGCTGCCAGAAATATTCCGCTCCACGCGTGCAGGGCACCCACGAGGACATCGATTAATGTGACCATGCGAATGTGTCGATACGATTAGTGTGTGAATTTTTACAACAGCTAATCGGGTCGTATGATCGGACGTCGACGATTTGCTAAAGATGTCGTGCGCTCGGAAACGTCATGCCAATCTGATGGGTCGATGTTTATTGATGGCTTGGTTATTTTTGGACACATTCTTACTCTGTATGGAAAAATGTAGTTACCGCCAGTCGGGGTGACATTGGGCCTGGGGGGTAACTTTGGACCAAAAATCAAGAAAGATATTTAACTCAAAATACTAATATTTATCAAAGTGTTAATCAAAAAGATAATAGAATATGGTAAATATATCTTGCGTTGACCATCCGATGCAGAAAAAAGTCAAATTTAGTTGATTTTCCATTAAGAAAAAGTGATGTGAATTTTATTGTTGGGCGTTCTATACAAAATCGTTGTTTTAAAATGTCCTGTAGAAAACAGCTGAACACCGAACATGTAAAGAATTGCTGTTTTCAAGGTGACTTTAGCAGTTATTTTGAAAAGTAACATAAGTTTTCTTGGTTTTGTATACTATTTTGTTTGAAAATTTTATTTATTCAAGCTGTAGTGCAAATTATTCATTTTGGGGGTGACTTTGGGCCATATAAAAGCAATGCAATCAGTACAAGAACCCTACAAATGTGAATTAAAACCAGTGTGAGTACCTATTCACATTATTTTATGCATAAAACAGAGTAATATTTTGTAAATTAATTAGATTCATGCAAAATTAAAATGCAAGCATATCAGTTTGTACGTAGATGATAAAGAAATAATACTTTCGTCTAGTCGGGATTATATTTAAGAGATAGCGGGTTCATTGCATTGAAACATTGATCGTTTGCAGTGAATTCGATCAAACTTTCACGTTTGTTTATCTGTGACGTTATTTTAAAGTGGCTTGATGCTGATAGGTTGTGCGCAAGCATCTATTTATTCAATAGTTTTGATTTGTAAGCGATATTTTCTCACATTGAACTGTTTTGTTCGAATTTTAATGTTTGGCCCAATGTCACCCCCAATTTCAATTAAGCTGTATCATTGTAAAAAATAAAGTTGAAACATTTATATTGGGTTTCTTGTTGATGTTTAGACTACTGTGATAATTTGAGAATCCACTGAATAATCATTTCCTAGCGACATTTCACACTAATTAAACTGATTTTGTTTACCTGTTGTGCATCCGACGCCCCTGTGATGAGCTCAACGGAACTTGTGTATGCCAGCCGCTGCGAAGTCGTGTGCGAAATTCGACTGTGATGATAATGAATTTCGGCCGAGTCTAGATGGGTGCAAATGTCGCAATACTTTACACAATCCTAGATAATACTAAAATGAACGTGTCTACCGAATTCAACATTGATTTAGAGCTATAATATTGTTGTAACGACCTACAAAGAAATGGACTATGTAATTTTGGCCCAATGACACCCCCACTGACGGTAGCTTTACAGATTCCTCATGAGCGAAATGACAATTATGTTCGCACAAAAGAAGTTTCAGTCATTACAGGGCTGATAGAGCGTTGTTTTTAGTCGCAAAAGCAGCTGAGACAAAATTTTGAATAATTCCTTGGTAAAACTCACGAATAAACATGTTTTGCTAAACTCGAAGGAATTTCTCTGTAACGGTTCTTCGTCACTGGGTCAGAAAGTCATAACAGCTGATTCCACTTATGCGCCAAGTAAGTAGGCAAAGTCCACTTACATGTGGATCAGCAAGGTTTACCCCGGCGAGACTCCTCAAGGCGAGTCGTTAGCAGATCTTAGACAAATCCCGAACCAATCGCAAAGCAAATGCCGTTCAAAAAAAAAATCACCCAACAACGAGGATCAACTTAAAGGGCAAAACGGTTTCAACTCACGAATCAATGAACGATCAAACTTTCTCATTCCTGTCATTATATCTAGGCCTATCATGTAGTTAAAATTCACTTATCTTCTAAGCTCTAGAGCATGGTTATCAAAAAAAAAACAAAATATAGCTATACTCTCTCTTTGATGTTCTGGGGTAAGGTGATTGCGAATGTGTATATCTTAATCTATTAGATCTGACCTGGTTTTAGCAGCATGCTGGCGGTTCCTCAGTGGTTACTTTACAGTGGCACGGTTGGGGCGCCCCTGTCCAGGTTCACACGACGACAATAGTGGAGCTCAGTCACCCACCAACAGTTGATCTTCGGCGACGGTGAGCGGTGAGGGACAACGTCTCAAGGGTGGCACTCATTCTCAGCAAATACACGAGCAAGCACTTGCTCCACCACGTAGTCGATCGATACAGCGGCACAGCAAGGTGAGATCAGTAGACACAGTGCTGATTATTGCGTCACTGTTCGGCGGCTGTCCGTTCGAAGCCGATTATACGCCCCCCCCCACATGGAGGGGTTTCCTGGTAATTCCCTTCGAGGCCGAGGAGTTTGATGCGGAGTATTGGCGACCGACCAACTCCAAAAAGGCGTGGATGACCTTGGGCCCTAGGACACGCGAGGGTCGAATGCTGGCTCGACGACGAGGGCAGGCCTACAAGCCGCCGGGCTTCGGATTCGTCCCTAGGAATAACGATTGCGTTCCGTTATCCCCTGTGCCCTGTACAGACACCTTCACTTGAAGGATGAGGATGTCCTTCAATGGAAAAATACACATTCGCATTACAATTCGGATTACACATTCGCACATGGTTAACAACACTAGTATTCACTCAAATTACCTGGTCCTCGAGGGAATTCTGCGCCTGCAGAACACTAGTACGCAGTTTTTCAGTTTTTGATACACTATTTGGCTACAATTGGATCGATTCAGTTATTAGGTTTTTTTAATTCAGTAACAATTACTCACGAGCTCTATACAAAAACTTTTCCAAGGGCCTCTCAATATGGCTAACAGTTTTATCCACAGTATCTATATTTCAACTGAAAATATTTGTTTTTAATTAACTGAGTTTCAATAATTTAGTACATTGTCTCACTTTTGCTTTAAAAAAGGTTCCACACTTGGATTTAGTTTCACTTCTTCTGGTTTTTTACAATTTTGGTTTCAACACGTCCAACTATTCCAATGATCGAACTGAGAATACTTGATCGAAAATGCTTTGTTCAATAGTAACCGACGCGAAGCCCCAGAGCTATTGTATTTTCTGATAAACAGCTCATCAGTTGGGCATCTCACTGATGAGCCTGATGATTATCATTCTTAAGTGATGAAATGAACATAACAACTTACCAAGCGAAAGATTTAAATTATTGGTTGCATCTCCCACCACTAGGGGCGCATATAAAAATTTAGGAATTATCGTTTAACCCTTGCTGGCCCCATGTGCAAACTTAGTTTTTTTTAAATAGCGTAAAAAATGAAATCGTGTTATAAAATTCTGAACTGGTGTTTCTTGTAACCACGTTACATCTCTTAACCCTACTTTGGCATTAGGGTCATTTTTGACCCAAACCGTACACTACGTCAGCGAGCTGCTCCCAACGTGATGCAAAAGGATGGTTAAAGATCTTGAAATCAGTAGCACTTTTGTTTATAGATTTGTTTTATAACCTTCTAGGATTTTTAAGACAAGGTCTCTACAACTCTCAAAATAACTCTCATTTTTGAGAAAATACTCTGCAGCCAAACTTCGAATTTTAAAGAGCACAAATTGGAAGAAACAGATTTAAAAAATGTTGATCGTTTGGTCACTATCGATGGGTAACCAGACCAACAAAATTTTAGTGCAAATCGATATTCGGGTTTTCAGATTTGTGCACTTGAAAATTCGAGGTGTGGCTTTGGCATATACCTTAAACTTCTTTGTAAACTTGAAATCCATTTAGAATTTAGGAAGCCCCTACTCATTACCTAAATGGAAGAACCAGTGAATTGGGTTGCTTAGTAAATAAAATGTTGCTATTTTCCATAGCCTAATCGAAAGAGCATAACATGATTTAATAGCGTTCCAATTCCTTTGTTCTGATTGTTAAATAAACAATACAGCTTCAATTTCCGTGGATAGAATTACAGTTCAATCGATAAAACGACAGTTCGCCCCGAACAAAAAAAAAATCCCCCAAACAAACTTTAAATGCATTTTAAAAATAGTTCATTGGCTCCAAAAATGATGAAATTTTGGATTTCGACTAATTTTTGGACGAAGATTCCAATTATGACATTATCTGGATATTCCTGAAGAACCCAATTTACTCTTCTTTTGCTGTCTAACCATTACCAGCCCTGTCATTAGTATTCCCAGGACAATTAAAAATCGTTCGTTCCGGATGCAGAATTCTTTGTAGCAGCCAATTCTAGGAACTGTTCATCCTTCAATGTCTCTGATCTCGATCGTCTGCAATGTTAACTTATGTGTCATTTACCACTTGAAATCCACATGCAATGGATGTGGCACACCATCATGCAGCCAGCAATTCGAGTCGCGCCATAAAGGTGCAAGTACTTGCGACAGCCTCAGCAAAGTGAAATTCCGAGGAAAAGAACCAGATTTACCGACTAAAATGTTCGTTTTCGCGTTCAAAATCGAGGGATTTCCTGGAAAATTTGGCCGAATCGAGTCGTGTGTTCACATTCAGTACACTTGGCAGGCGCCTACGATGTTGTTAGGCACACTTGCGGACATCCAAGAGGGATGGACGTGTTTTTGCCGATGAGGAATTTTCACGGTGATGTCGTTGGAAGCATTCAAATGGATTGCATATTTTGAAATTGAATTCGAATGTTTAACCATTTAATGAACTGCGGTGAACAATGCATCGGATTGGATAAAAAGAAAAAAAATCAGACTTCTGTCTTTAAATTGTATGCATACGAATGAATCAAAGATAATAATTATTTCTATTTGAAATTCACGATTGTACAAAAACACATACTGACATAAAACATAATTGAGGATCAAACTTCAGAACATTTTCAAACCTTTTGAAAAAATATGAAACGGTGTGGAATACTGGCGTATGACAATAATGTAATTTATGAAACATAATTCCATGTCCAGTCTCGTCAAAATTGTTCTCAGTCGGCATTGTGACCGATATGAAGATCAAAATCAAGAGCGAAGCTAAATACTGCTGGGACAGTTACAGTCAGCAGCAGCACAGCGATGGGATGGGACAGACCTCAGGATGAGCGATGCGCCAAGTATGTGATACGTACAAATATGTATACAATATCTGGTCGGTGCGGTTCAGATCGATTTGGATCCCAGTGCTTAGTGGTAGGGTGCGTGGCTTCTGTTGGGATGCTCAAATTACCGTCAGAAAAATTAAATTGCCGATGAATAGAAATAATAATGTGGAAGTGCTAATAGCAATTTCTTCTTCTTCTTCTTCTTCTTGACGTGATGTCGCAACTTAAAAAGAACCTGCATATCATAGAAGATATGAACACTTCCGAAGTGTTACCGTTTTTTTCTTTTCTTAACAATAAGGGATAATCTGCTCAACGGACACCTGAACAGATAGTGTAGGGTTAGTAACCGTCTTCTACAACCAAAGTAGAAGCCAGGACTATCATTTCACCAACATTCTAAACACCATTCCTACGACCGCCAAACTATTTGTCTCTGCGGAACCACCAAGAAGGAATTGCTTCAGAGAGGGACTAGTGCACATCGCTCAAGGTTAGCTGCGTAGCCTCAGCAACGAACATCGAAGACTCGCTTTGGAGAGTCCACTGAAGTAGCATGCTGACGTTTAGCCAGTTTCCCGAGTGGTCCTTACCACTTCTTTGTTCTTGGAAGGTAGACAGGTTCGACCACCGCGCCCGCGCTCAACTGATCTGCAGGCATCGTGAACTGATTCTTGCGTGCAACGCGATTTGACCAACCGACGGCTCGAGTCCAATCAGTTAGCACCAGAAAGAGATGCTGACAAAAGGGCCTCCATTTGCCTCGTCCCTTACCGGGGACTCCTTTCCAACCATGGGCTCTGATCCATCTACTGGGGCATCCCTTGCGAGGCCTTTGGGCAGCGGGGACGGTAGTCCAGAGGTCTGGCCCCCTTCTGCGAGTCAATTTAAGGTGTAATGCGACCCGTGCCGAGGAATGAGTGATCGAGGGGGTGAGAAAGATTCTCGGTCGTTAACGGAGTCTGTGGGGTACCTGGGCATTCCCCCACAGTATTTAATGCAGTAGTTAATGCAGGGCTCAGGCGTGGTGGACCTTCTTCCCAATCAAAAACCTTCAAGGGGTGAGGCTAACCCCTTCACGAGAAACAGGTAAGCTACGTCTCCGTTAAGGAGAGGACAGGAAGGCGAAGTAGGGAGCTGTGCACGCAGTGCCAGCGTCGGAAGTCCAATTCCCTCCCCGGCTAGCCTGTCGGGGGGGATAGTGAACGGACCGTGGTTGATGAGGGCCATCAACCAAAAGCAAGGTCGTATCAATATTGCGGGTTCTCCCGAATCAACCTATGGGTCCACCTTTCTTTGGTGGAACTTTCCCACACACACACTGCCATTTGACCATGGAGGCCATCCTGGCACTTCTAAACACTCTATGTCCTCCATGATAAGGATGCTGACAGGCACCATACATTATCCGGGACGTTGCCACTATAGCTGTGGAGGCTCTTTTAAAGGCGTAATCAACGTGGCTACCGAAGGTAAGCTTATCGTCGATCATCATCAGATATTCAATAAGACTGTATTAGGTCAGTTGAATTATACAAATAAATAAATAAATAAATAAATAAATCACCATAAGTGTTTGACGAAGCGTTTCGAAGTGATAGTGCAATCGCCTACACTGATCACCGCTTGCTGTTCCTGACTTTTGGTTGTTCATAACCTCAGTTTTGTGGTAAGCCAACTTCAGTTTCCTGGATCTCATCCACGTCTCTGCAATCTTGATCGAGTGGGCAGTAGTCAACACCACTTCTTCAATCGATTTACCGTAAACTTCTAGCATCATGTCGCCAGCAAAGCCAACGATCTCCACCCCCACCGGGAACCTCAACGCCTAGTCGTACATGATATTCCATAACACCAAACCCAGATAGACTTCTAAAGTTGTGTGAAATCACTTCCGACCCACCTCTGTGTCGTAAGCTAGTATTCGAATCTGGATGTAACTTTCGCGAATTTTGTACATGTACCCTGGTATCCACAGCCGCAGGAGCGCATCGGTAATAGCCGGCCAACTAGCGCTATTGATCATGTTCCTTACATCCAGAGTCACTACTGCACAGTAGCGAATTCCTCTCTTCTTACGCTGTAGCGCGATCTCAGCGGTTTTTGTAATCGATAGGATAGCGTCCACGGTCGACCTCCCCTTCCGGAAGCCACACTGGCTGCTTGAGAGAACATTCACACCCTCGGTGTGCCTCAACATTCAATTGAGGAAGATCTTTTCGAGCACAATAGCTACTTTTAAGGTCAGATTCGGAATCTCGTCCGGACCTCGGCCTTACCTGTGCTAAGGGATTTTGCTCGCACGTTCCTCTTCGGCGAATCTCTCCTCAGATCTCAGCTGTGGCATTCTGTCAGAGATCCTCATAGCGGGCATTTTTGAATTTCCTTTTCTCGGTCTTCAGTGCGGCTTTTGCAGCGGCGAACATCACCCGCCGTTCGTTTCGCTCTTCTTCAGATCGTGCTCGCTGCATCCGCCACCTAGCCCGGAGGCAGGCGAGGCGTAGGTCTGTTATCGCTTGAGTTCACCAGTAAGCCGGTGGCCTCCCATTTCTCGGATGGACTCGCCTAGGCATGGTCGCATCACACGCACGCGAGACCACCGCTACCAGCTCGTCGCTGTCTAAACCAAGTAGGTTTCACTCACGGCAGAGTGCCTTCCTAAATACCCTTTCGTTGACATATGATGTCTTCCACCTGCGGGGGCTTGGCCTTGGCCTAGACGCCTCTTCTTCTACCCACTGCCTGCTGTTGTTGCAGTCGATACTGTAGCGAACCGCCAGGTGATCGCTGGGATTGTAGCAATCTACTACTCTCAGGTTTGAACTACTTGTTAGGCCAGGACTACAAAAAGTAACGTCAATAATCGACTCCGCACCGTCCCGACTAAAGATTCTCTTGGTATCGACATTAGCCAGGTCGATCTAGTATGTCCAGTGTCTACCAGGATCTGACCCCACTGTTTCGTGAAACGGCTTCCCCATTCCACGGCCCAGGCATTAAAGTCACCCGCTATTACCACCGGCCTTTGCCCTGTTTGCACGGTCGTCATACAGTCCAGCATCTGCATGAACTGCTCGATCAGCCAACGTGAAGGCGCATAACAGCTACAGAAGAAGACCCCGTTTACTTTGGCGACAACGAAGCCTTCATAGGTAGTTGCCACCAACTCCTGGACGTGGTATTTACCCGTCATCCATATCGTTGTTATTTTTCTGGACCCATCCGCGACCCAATTGCCGTTGCCGGCGGGTACTCGGTATGGGTCCTCTATGATGGCAATATCCGTTCCCTACTCAGAAATCGCTTGACAAAATCGGACACCTTGGACCACCCGTTGGTTGCCTGTTGTTCCCGAATTTCCCGGTACAGATCAGACAATTGGGTGGACTCGTGCAGTCTTGTGCCTTATTGTCTTATGGCCTTACAATTTCTGCACAGTTTGCTCCTGTCAGGGCCCTTCCAGTCCCATAACTTGTGCCCTGGTTCCAGTCTCCTGAAACAAACCTCCGGTGGCTCGTGGAAGGTCAGATGACATACGCATCAGTCTACCTTGATTCTGCTTACTTAAACGAATTTTTTACCTACGCCACAGGTAGCTGAACAAAGGCTACCTGTGTCCCTGCCGGTCCTTTCCGTAGCCAAACGGTTGCGGTGGCCACTTGCACGTCGCACTGTTGCCGCAGTGCCGTGAGGAGCTCTTCCGCTTCGGTGACCTCGTCTAAGTTGTTCACTTTCAGAGTCGCCTCTGCTGTAAGAGCCCTAACCTCTACCCCTTCGCCAAGGACCTCTTCTGCCAGTTTTTGCAGGCGGCACCCTTGCATTCCTTGTGGCGCTTCAGCTCTAGGATCATTTCACCCGTACGAGTACGTTTGACACTGCGCACGTCGGCTCCCAGATCCACGAGCTTGGCGTCGCTTCGCATCACCTTCAAGAGTCCCAGTACTTAGAAGGTTCAGTCTTGATGACCAGCGTGTCGCCTTTCTCGCGCTTGGCACCTACTCTTTTACGCCTTCTTGGTATGGCATCCCTGATATAATCGACCTGCGGCTTTTCCTTCTTCCTCTTCCGCTCTACTTTGTGGTTGCTGAGGTCATAACAACCGTCGCAACCCCCTTTCCATCTGGGACGGGCCAGCCTTTTCAGACCCACCATTCTTAGTTTTCCGGGATGCCTGGCTAGGATCCGACTTGCCGGCATTACTGCCGACCTTCGGGGTTAGTATCTTCCTAGCCTGGCGAACAACGACAGACAGCTCCTCACCTGACGGCTACCTCACCCGCTACTGCGAGTACTTATCAAGAGCAGTCGCATCCGCTACATCTTCTGGGCTTCCAGCGAAAGCGAAGGCCTCCGTCTTTAATTTCGCCGGTGACGTCGCTGCTGCCGTTTTCACGAGTTTCACGTGATCCTGCCTGGCATCGTCCAACGACTTACGAAGTCGTAACAGGGCCGTTTCAGGTCCTTACTTCTGTTAGACTTCGTGGACGCAAAGTCGATGATCTTGCCAAGCTGCTGCTCAGCGTGGGTTGGATCCGAGCCTGCAGTTGGGAAGAGGTCCTTGGCAAGGTTAGGGCCGGTGGAGGCCCCATGTCGGCACGTCCTTCTGTGTGCAGGCTGATAGGGTCTTACTTGCGGAAGGTCAAATCGCTGGGCGCGTGGTGTCAGTATTTGATACTTGCTGTGCAGTTGGAAACAGGCGTGATTTCGACCCTGCCTGCCTTCCGAGAACAAATGGCCTGGGCCAACCCTCGGGTGGCCTCCCTGCTTGCATAGATAACCACCAGGATCCTTGGCGACTACTTCATTTACAGTGAGGGATAGCGGCTCTAAGGGGGGCCCAACAGACATGACTTCGAAATTCAACAACTGTAACAACGTGGTCGAGTGTGGTGTAACTGAGGGAGCGGCATTGAATCCGTTCGCGCGTGGAGGCTAGGCTAGATCGCCACTCCGAGGGGCTGGTGCACTCACCAGCGAACCAGCGGCAGGAAGTTCAAGTGGAGCAAGTGGTGCACGGAGCGGTACAGCGCCGACGGAGGAAGCACAGATGACCGGTGCGGACCTCACGCGGGCGCTGAACCGCAACAGGAGCGGGCTACCAAAGATGTTGGTAGTTGCCGAACAGCTGGATGAGCTGATCGGCTACACAAGCGGGCGGATAACCATCAGCAAGGACCTGAAACAGGGCCTGCTGAAGCTCCGCAAATCACTGGCTCTGGCCAAGAAGGAGTACGACCTCCTGGTGGAAGAGCGAAGTGCTGCTGATGCGAGCAGGGAAGAGCGGTCCACCCAAACGGACAACTTCCTCCTTGCTGAGCCTTCTGAACCTGCTGAGGAGACGCGGCCCAAGAAGCGCCCGGCAGAGTCGGGTGCAAAGCCGAAGAAAGAGAAGGTGAAGACCAGCGTAGGTAACCAGGCTGCTTAGCCGGTTGCGAAGCGCGCAAGGGGCAGGGAAACCAAGCCCCAGCAAGCCAACAAGAGGAAGAACGGAGGCCATCCGGATCAAGGGAAGGAGAACCCTTGGATTACGGTAGGAAAAAAGAAGAAGGTGAGAACTACGAAACCAGCCCGCAAACGAGCGAGAAGTGACGCGCTGGTCTTCAAAACCGAGGCAGACAAATACGCCGAGGTGCTGAAGGCCATGCGAGGCGAGAATCGTCTCTCACCGTTGGGCGCGGATGTAAAAAGCATCCGGCGCACCAGGACGGGAGAGATGATGCTAGTGCTGAAGAAGGAAGCAGCCAATAAAGCTACTTCCTACAAAGCACTAGCCCAAGAGGTACTTGGCGAAAAGGTGCAGGTAAGAGCCCTTACGGCGGAGGCAACTCTCCAGTGTAAAAACCTGGACGAGATAACCGACGCAGAGGAGCTCGCAGCCGCACTCAAACAGCAGTGTGAGATAGATGTACCAAGTGCATCGATCCGCCTGCGTAAGGGTCCGGCTGGCACGCAGATTGCCGCGTTCAAACTCCCCGTAGGGGATGCGAATAAGGCGATTTCAGTCGGGAAGATCAAGGTAGCCTGGTCAGTGTGCCCGCTCAGCATATACGAGCCGCCAGTGGCGTGCTTCAAGTGCTTTGAGCAAGGGCATAAGTCCTGGGCATGCAAAGGCCCAGACAGGAGTAAGCTCTGCAGGAAGTGTGGAGTAGAAGGCCATATCGCCAGGGAGTGCAACTCTGCACCAAAATGCCTGATTTGCACGGCGAACAAGGGCCACACGACGGGCGGGCCTAAATGTCCAAGCACGCGAGGAGGTCGAAGTTCCAAACGATAATGCAGGTTACACAACTAAACCTGAACCACTGTGAAGCCGCACAAGAGTTGCTATGGCAGTCAGTCTCGGAGTCAAGTACAGACATCGCACTACTATCGGACCCATACCGCATCCCTCCCGATAACGGAAACTGGGTAGCGGATAAGGCCAAGCTAGCGGCGATCTGTACAACCGGTCGTTTTCCGGTCCAAGAAATAGTTTCCACATCGCACGAGGGCTTCGTAATAGCGAAGATCAACGGGGTATACTACTGCAGTTGTTATGCCCCTCCCAGGTGGACGATAGACCAGTTCTCGTCTATGCTGGAATCGTTAACAAGCGCAATGGTGGGATTGAGTCCCGTGGTCATCGGTGGAGACTTCAACGCCTGGGCGATTGAGTGGGGTAGCCGCTTGACTAACGCGAGAGGTTGGGCCTTACTCGAAGCTATGGCTAGACTAAACGTAGATGTCGCGAACGTAGGCGACAAAAAAACCTACAGTAGGAATGGTGCAGAGTCCATCATTGATGTGACCTTCTGGAGCCCGGGTCTAAACCCTAGGTCGGACTGGAGGGTAGACGATGGATACACGCATAGTGACCATCTGGCGATTCGATACAGAGTGGAACACGGAGGAAGACGGCCACAGCCGAAGGTCATCGACCGTCATCGGGGATGGCTGACCTCGCGATTCGATAAGCCGGCATTTGTGGAGCGATTGTTTATGAAGAGTAACACCGACGATCTATCCAGCGATGATCTAGTCGGAACCCTAAGCCGTGCATGTGACGCCGCTATGCCAAGGCGATCCCTACCCAGAAATGGACGCAAACCGGTGTACTGGTGGTGTCCAGAAATCGCAGAACTCCGCGCATCCTGTTTAAGAGCTAGAAGGAGGATGCAAAGGGCTCGTACCGATGAGGATAGAATTGAACGAAGCGAGGCCTACAGGGCGGCTAAACTGGCACTGAATGAAGAGATTAAGACTCGTAAGCGGGCGTGCTTCGAAAATCTCTGCCAGGCAGCCAACACGACCCCATGGGGTGATGCCTACAGAGTAGTCATGGCCAAAACGAAGGGCGCGTCAGCACCCCCAGAACGCTCCCCAGAGATGCTGCAGAAGATCGTGGAAACGCTGTTCCCGCGCCACGATACAAGACCATGGGCCCCCGTTCCCTATAGCCAAACCGGCCATAGCGAGGTAGCCCCGGTGACGAACGACGAACTCATTGCAATAGCAAAGTCGCTTAAGTTGAACAAGGCTCCGGGTCCGGATGGTATCCCGACATTGGCCATCAAGACGGCCATCGAGGCTAAGCCTGACATGTTCAGAATGGCTATGCAGATGTGCCTAGACAGAGGCGAATTTCCGGAGAGGTGGAGAAGGCAAAGATTGGTTCTACTGCCCAAACCCGGGAAGCCACCTGGCGACCCGTCGGCATACAGACCTATCTGCCTGCTGGACACCGCCGGAAAACTGTTGGAACGGATCATTCTCTCGAGGCTGATGGTCTATACCGAGAAACCCGATGACTCTGGTCTCTCGGATAACCAGTTCGGCTTCCGGAAGGGTCGATCGACGGTGGACGCTATTAGGGCTGTAACCAAAACGGCCGAAATAGCGCTCCAAAAGAAGCGAACAGGAATCCGCTATTGCGCGGTCGTCACGCTGGACGTTAAGAATGCGTTCAACAGCGTCAGCTGGACCGCCATTGAGTGCGCAATACACCACCTAGGAGTCCCGGTTAGCCTATGCCGGATATTGGAGAGCTACTTCCAGAATAGAGTGCTAATTTATGACACCGAGAAAGGCGAGAGGAGCTACAAAATCACCGCAGGGGTACCGCAGGGGTCCATCTTGGGCCCGGTACTATGGAACGCGGCGTATGATGGCGTATTGAGGCTCAAACTTCCACCGGGCGTAAAGCTGGTCGGCTTCGCCGATGATATTACCCTCGTGGTATACGGCGAGTCGATAGAGGAAGTGGAACTAACAGCAATTCACGCAATTGGCATAGTGGAGGATTGGATGAGGTCGAGACATTTGGCACTCGCGCACCACAAAACGGAGGTGGTGGTGGTAAACAACCGCAAGTCTGAACAGCAGGCAGTGGTCACCACAGGTGGATGCACGATCAACTCTAAGCGCTCACTGACGCAATTGGGGGTCATGATCGACGATAAGCTGAAGCCACGTAGAATATGCCTGCAAAAGGGCAAGCATGGCGATAATGGCATTGTTAAAGATAATGTCAAACAGCTCGGCAATAGTCTCGAGTAAGCGTAAGCTGCTCGCGGCAGTAGCGGTCTCCATACTACGGTATGGCGCCGCTGCATGGTCGAAGGCGCTAGTGGTTAACCGAAACGTGAAGCGACTTGAGAGTACCCACAGGCTGATGTGCCTTAGGGTGGTGAGCGCATACCGCACGGTCTCAAAGGACGCGGTATGTGTGCTAGCGGGCATGATGCCCATAGCTTTAGTGGTGGCAGAGGATGAAGAATGCTTCGAGCGACGCGGCATAAGAGGCGCGAAGCGTATCGCCAGAACCTCGTCTATGCTGAAGTGGCAGAGCGAATGGGATTCCTCCAGCAAGGGTAGATGGACACACAGGCTCATACCGAGCGTGTCCAAGTGGACGAGCAGGCCCCATGGCGAGGTGAATTTTCACTTGACTCAATTTCTGTCAGGCCATGGGTGCTTTAGGTGGTATCTGCACAGATTCGGACACGCAGGCTCCCCCGCATGTCCGGAGTGTGCAGACTGCGACGAGACCGCGGAGCATGTGCTCTTTGAATGTCCACGTTTCGTGGAGCAAAGGTCGAGTATGCAGGAGGTATGCGGTAGAGATATCACGCCTGACAACATTGTTGAAAGGATGTGTATGGGGGCGGACAAGTGGGACTCCGTTACTTCCACGGTTTCTCGAATCGTACTTGAACTACAGAGTAAATGGCGAGCCGAACAACAGCTAGTTGAGTTGGCCCCCTTCCCCATCCAGGAGCTTGAGTTCAACGGGTAGTCTAAGTACTAGCCAGGACCCGAGCCTCCAGGGGAGAGTGAACAACTTAAGGCGGCAGCTGGTGGAACGCTTACTATTAGAGTGTACTCATGTACGGTCCCCCCCTTCTCGAAGTCATCCCTAACGGGCGTACCGCGAAGGTAAGGAAGAGAGAGAATGAGTTTTTAGTGGGTCGATCCCCACATCACCCGAGGAACCACCTCTTGGGTATCTGTTGCAGATTTTCTCATTCTATAAAAAAAGACTCTACGTCTACATACTTGTCTACATATAAACGATTCCAAGAATTACTTCAGGGATTTCTTCCGAAAACTGTTCCAGGAATTGTTCCAATGATTTCTCCAACAGTCACTGTTCTGCTGACCTTATCAACAATCTGAACCAGACACCCGGTGGCCTGTTTTTATTTTATTTCTTCTCTAAACATAAACATTAAGCCAAAAGTTTGACTGGACATCCCTACACCCAGTGTAAACTTCAAACTGGGAAAGTCCTTCGAAGGGGTGGCAGGTACAGAAGCAGAAGGGCGCAGATTTTTGTATAATAAAACCATTTATCATTCGACAAGGTTTCTCTCTCTTTATGAATCCCACCAGTCCAGTAGGTACATACCTACTTCACTCATTGTTGCAGAAATCCTTCGATTCCGCCGAATGCGCAGGTTTCGATTTCACTTGACGACGACCAACGACGACGACGGGCTCATAATTGCGCGCAGCATGGGCATTGGGCATGGCGAAGATGCCGGCCGGAAAAATGTTATGACCATCAACAGTGGGTTGTTATGATAATAAATTATGATTTTTAGTCGTGCACACTGGCACTTTTTCACGATTCGCTGCCAGAGAAGTGCATTGTCATCTCTTGTAAAACATGAAGTTGGCTTGTCCGAGTTGAATGTTACGCGTGTTCTCTGACTTCTAGTTTTTGTGCCGGCGGTGCAAAGAATTCATATCGCTTACTTTGGGCTTCACATTTCAATCATGAACTGGCGTCTGTGACCAAATTGGAATTTGTCGGGGCCCCCAAATACATCTTAGCATAATTTGTTGTACATTGTTCTCGTTACTCGAGTGGAATGAACCTCAGCTCGGCTGGCTGTGAGACGTGAAACGAAGAATTATTTGTCCCCAAAGGAATGATCTTTTGGCTTATTTTAGCAATTATGGGCAGCACATGCCAACTAACTGGCATATTCTCTTCGTTATCTCCGAACGAAAGGTTTGAGCAAAAAAAAAATGTGATTAAAACGTGAATCTCTCTAGGAGACCACACATGCCACGAGATTGGTGTCAAATCCTGGTTCATATGTTTTGTTTAGACTGGCTGCCAAATGGCCAGACAGTTGATAAACATTTTTTATTTTCGTTGGTACATCTGGCAATAGCCAGCCGTGATAAGAACAGCAACTAAGTGTAAACATATTTTTCTTCTCCGGCAGAAGCATGTGTGTTTCTAGAAACACGAGGCATACTCTCTGCCCAAAAAAAAAATCTGCGAATTATGAGCTGTATAATCTCGACATATTTCCGCTTCATTCGGTACTGACCTATCATTTTATAATTGAATCAATAGACTGATAATTCAGCCTTTCGTACTTTGATACTGTGAATTTGTCTAGAATCGTTTGAAGATTTTACGGTCAGGCTTATCGTTATGAACGCGGATTCCTACACCAAGGGGTCGTAAAAAGTATTCTAACGGTAATTGCCCGTCAACCCTACACTATAGCTCATCCACTCCACAATTGAGATCGAGCGGCCTACAGTTTATTCCATTTGGTTGATCAATTCAACAAAGACCTCCAGTGCGGTGTATTCTTGTCACACCCACCGAGAGCTTCAACCGCAACACTTCGTTGTATATGACAATTCGTAACACCGAACCCAGGATGGGACCTTGCGCAACTCCTGAGGTTATGTGAAAGCACTTCCGACCGACCCACAATTAATTCGACAATCTAGCTTAAGTGACCTGGTATACAACGACTCAGGAGCGCATCAGCAATAACCGCCCAACTGGCCCTATTGAACGCATTCCTTACATCCAAGGTCACTGCTGCACAGCAGAGAATTCCGCTCTTCTTACATTGGAAAGCTATCTCGGCTGTCTTTGTAACCTACGAGATAGCGTCTATGACCGACCTCTCCTTCTGAGACCCGGACTGGTTACTCGTGAGATCATTCACGCCCTCGGGTTTGTATTGGCACGTCATAAAATTGTATAACAAATAAATAAAATAAATGGCGATTCGTAGAATTGTTAAGCGACGCGGAAGCCCGATAGAGATTTTTTTCCGACAATGGAACCAACTTTGTGGGAGCAAGCAGAGATCTGGCTGAACAAATACGGACCATCAATGTTGAATGCGCTGATACGTTTACGGGAGCGAGAACCAGGTGGACATTCATCCCACCTTCAGCACCACACATGGGAGGCGTGTGGGAACGCATGGTTCGATCGGTGAAGGAAGCGATGTCAGTATTGACGAGTGGAGAAAAGATGACGGACGAGATTCTTCAAACAACACTTGTGGAAGCGGAATGTCTGATCAACTCACGCCCGTTAACGTACGCTTCAACCAACGTACAGGAAGATAAGGAGGCATTAACACCAAATCATTTTCTCCGGAGTTGTTCTGTGCAAGAGTGTACGCAGGCACCAACCTCAGCTGATTTGGCGATCAGACTACGAAGTAGCTACAGTCAAGCACAGTATCTTGCAGCAGAGTTATGGAACCGTTGTTCGAGTTGAACAAGTGGTTCGAGGAATAAAACCGGTACATGTAGCATGAGCATGAGCATAGATGAGTAGGTAGTACCTCGGCTACAGCACTAGGCTTCGCGACTCAAAATCGCAGAAACGACTGGTACGACGGCGAATGTGAACAGTTGAAAAACGAGAAGAATGCAGCATGGGCGAGAATGCTGCAACACCGTACGAGAGCGAATGAGGCACGTTACAGACAGGCGCGGAACAGGCAGAACTCAGTCTTCCGGATGAAGAAGCACCAGCAGGAACAACGAGATCGCGAAGCGATGGAAGAGCTGTACCGCGCTAAGGACACACGAAAGTTCTACGAGAAGCTGAACCGCTCGCGCAGAGGCTTTGTGTCACAAGACGACATGTGCCGAGATAATCACGGGAATATTCTCACGAGCGAGCGTGAGGTGGCCGAGAGGTGGCGGCAGCATTACGATGAGCACCTCAATGGCGACGTTGCAAGTACCGAAGGTGGCGTGGTAACAGATCTTGGAGTATGTGCACAGGACGAAAGACTTCCGGCTCCTGACCTCCAAGAGATTGAGGAGGAGGTTGGCCGGTTGGAAAACAACAAAGCCGCTGGAGCAGGTCAACTACCAACCGAGCTTCTAAATTACGGTGGAGAAGCACTGGTGAGAGCACTACACTGGGTCATTACCAAGATTTGGGAGGAGGAAGTATTACCGGAGGCATGGATGGAAGGTATCGTGTGTCCCATCTACAAAAAGGGCGATAAGTTGGATTGCGGGAACTACCGCGCGATCACACTACTGAGCGCTGCCTACAAGATACTCTCTCAAATTTTATGCCGCCGTCTATCACCGATTGCAAGAGAGTTCGTGGGGCAATATCAGGCTGGATTCATGGGTGAACGCGCTACAACGGACCAGATGTTCGCCATCCGCCAGGTGTTGCAGAAATGCCGCGAATACAACGTGCCCACACATCACTTGTTCATCGATTTCAAATCGGCGCATGATACAATCGATCGAGAACAGCTATGGCAGATTATGCACGAATACGGTTTCCCGGATAAACTGATACGATTGATCAAGGCGACGATGGATCGAGTGATGTGCGTAGTTCGAGTATCAGGGACACTCTCGAGTCCCTTCGAATCTCGCAGAGAGTTACGGCAAGGTGATGGTCTTTCGTGCTTGCTGTTCAACATTGCTTTAGAGGGTGTAATTAGGAGAGCGGGGATAAACACGAGTGGAGCGGTTTTCACGAAGTCCTTTCAGCTGCTTGATTTCGCTGATGATATTGATATTATTGCTCGTAAATTTGAGACAATGGCGGAAACGTACATCCGACTAAAGAGTGAAGCCAGGCGAATCGGATTAGTCATTAATGTGTCGAAGACAAAGTACCGTGATTTCGGGTGAAATTGATCACTTTTCGTAGTTTTTGGCGAATAATTTTTGAATACTTATCAATATGATTAAATTTAATGCTTTAAAACAAGTACGACCATGGTTTTCATCAGTCAATGGGGTTAAAAATTCTACTGCAAATCATTTTATTACAAAAAATATTATTTGAAATAAAAAATCAAAAATTTTAATTTCGGGGTGAAATTGATCAGTCAGTGCAATGCTTTTGTAAGTGCTGAAAATATTTTTTCCTTCTTAATTAACCACCTCGGAATGCGAAAAGCTATGCAAAATTTTTACAAGTATGCTAAATTTTTAATTATTTAAGTTTAAAGTTTAATAAATCTTAAGAAAACGCCTGAAAGTATGCAATTTCCCTACTGAATATGTATAATTTCCGGAAAAGTACAATTTTATGCATAAATTTCATTATTTATAGAAATTTTGATGACGAAACCGGGTTTAGCGAATACTTGGCAGCTAGAAACATTCATTCAAATATTCATTACATTTGCGATACAGCTGCGGTAACAAAAGCTTGAAAGTGTAGTTGAAGTTCGCCTGACAGGCAGTTTCGGAAAATATTGAATTTTCTACAGAAATATGTGACTAGTTGGCTGTAAAACATGTAAAATTATCATTCAATAACCCTTGAGCCAGATAATGGTCATTTTTTTCAAATTGTTTAATGTTTAAAGCGTTATTTTTAACAAATAAAAATGGCCCTCTCGTCGATCAATTTCACCCCACTGATCAATTTCACCCGAAATCACGGTACATTATGGCAAAGGGCTCCAGGGAGGAATCATCGCGCCCGCCACCCCGATTTTATATCTACGGTGATGAAATCGAGGCGGTTGAAGAATTCGCGTACTTGGGCTCACTGGTGACCGCCGAGAATGACACCAGCAGAGAAATTCAGAGGCGCATTGTGGCAGGAAATCGTGCTTACTTTGGACTCCGCAGAACTCTACGATCGAATAAAGTTCGAAGTAACACGAAGTTAACCATCTACAAAACGCTGATTGGACCGGTCGTCCTCTATGGGCACGAAACATGGACCGTACGTGCAGAGGACGAACACGCCCTTGGAGTTTTCCAACGTAAGGTGTTACGTACCATCTACGGCGGAGTGCAGATGGAAAACGGGACTTGGAGAAGGAGAATGAACCACGAGCTGCATCAGCTGCTGAGAGAACCAACCATCGTACATACCGCGAAAATCGGGAGGCTACGGTGAACGGGTCACGTCATCAGGATGTCGGATACCCGGGTAGAGGTAAAATACTGACGATCAAAACATGATATTGGGTTGATTGATATAAGAGATAAAAGATCTGAAAATAATATCTGAAAAATGTTCCTAGAACATCTGAACAATATCAAAATTTGATATTTCAAGATCATACGAATAGCTCGCTGCTATTGGTTAGATCTTACAAAATCTAAATATGATTTGATGCTGGTGTTCCAGGAGTAAATTTTTGATTTTATTTTTAGATCTTTTATCTCTTATGTCAATCAAACCCATATCACTTTTTGATCTCCATATCAAAATATGCTATTACTGAGCTCTTTTCCTCTACTCGGGTAGCAACCCGACTAAAATGGTTCTCGAGAGTCATCCGACCGGTACAAGAAGACGTGGAGCGCAGCGAGTTAGGTGGGTCGACCAAGTGGAGGACGATCTGCGGACCCTACGCAGAGTGCGGAACTGGAGACAAACAGCCATGGACCGAGTGGAATGGAGGCGGCTACTATGTACAGCAGAGGCCACTCGGCCTTAGCCTGATCGGTAAGTGAGGTAAGTAATGAGCATAGATGACCGCACAATTCGTAGTTGCTACTCCATGATCGACCAGAGCAATCGAAATTGCATAGGGAACCAATGAATAGGGCTTGGGACAAGCTTACTATTTTCAATGTGCACAGTTCGAGAACTCACAAGTAATGTCAATAACGGCGTTGGCCACGTCCTTACGGTCATCGAGGAGGCAGAGGATTGTTAGTAGGACAACCGTTGTTACAGAGACCGGTCTTGGGAAGGAATTTTTGTTCACCTGTGGTTGGTGATGTGATCTGACAATGAATCAATAAACACCAACTTTCGCGCACAACCGACCACTTTTCTATACGGAAACATGTCTAATAAAAGAAATCCTGTCGCGCGTCTCCAACCCTTTAGAGGGCAGAAGCTTTAAGCCCATCCCACACAGGAATGAACTGAACGCGACAAAGGACAAACCAATGATCCAAACCATATGCATTCACAACAAGAAACAACACAAAACTAAATCCCGCGCATCTATTGTTTTCGTTTTCGCCCGATACAATAGGCCTTTTCAGCTGACAGGTCCGTGTATGCCATTGTTTACAACTGCCGAACAAAGGCGCAAACGCTAAACTATCATTTTCATAGGAGAACTGTCAAAAGCCCGAGGAATCAGCTGATTTAAGACGTCAAATGAAAAGGCCCATGGGGAACGCGATCGATTATGCTGCAATATTTACTCACCCCATCAGGAGCGATGCATGCACAGCAAGGAACAACACAATACTCGAGGAAATAAAACCGGTAGTGGTGGGAGATTTAGTGTACGTAGCGGATACCGAGAAACGAAGGAGCTGGGAACGCGGTATAGTCGAAGAAGTTTTTCTGGAGATGATGAGCGCATACGATCAGCAGTTGTGCGGACCGCAACGGGAGTAAAGAAGCGAGCAGTAGTGAAGTTAGCAGTGCTAGAACTTTGTAGTAGATGTAAGCACTGTAGTAATGGTCATCAACAACAGGGCTTACGCGCCGGGGAGATGTTACATCGGGACAGAAAGGGTTCGTTGTGTGAATGAATCCCGTATTGCGCACGTGGAGAACAATGCATTGTTATCGACACGATACACTTGGGCGCTGATATCTTGGTGTTGCTTGCTGTGAGAGAGTAGGATTGCATTTCAGTAAACGAAAAACTATTAAATTATTTCCCAAACATCCTGAACTAGATTAGGAATAGTATAGTAAGACGAATTGAAATAATAACTGAAAACAGTGATGATATCTTTCTTATGAACGCTGGCTAGGAGAAGTTTACCATAGGATTGTGGAAAATTTACCGCAGGTGGCTGCAATATCTTTATTGAACATAGTATTGATTGATTTTAGTTTATATATTCAGGCCCGGATCAAGGATTGTGGGGGCCCGGGGCCCGAGCAGATGCGGAGGCCCCTTGGCGATGAACATAAACAAAATTTCTTCGTTTTCAAACAGTATTTGAGCAAAATAAAACAAAAAGTTGGTGCCCGGCCCCCCCCCCCGTACATCCGGCCCTGTATATATTGTTCAAATAGCGAAAAGCGAGTGCTGAGGGTCGGGTGCTAGGATGTTGGGAGAAAACCAATTCTGTAAGTAAGCGTTCTCGGACTGAAGATGAAACTGAGAATGACTGGACTGGTGCTGATATGAATGACCAAATCGATGCTCCTCTAACGCTGGAAAGTGCTGTAGCGAAGCTAATGAACCAGTTCAGCCAAACCAACTTGATGATAGCCAACCTGCGAAGCGATATCAATATGGAAATTGCAGCGGTGAAGACGGTTTTGGAAGAAAACTAGCGAATGTTTCCCAGGAAATCAACTCTCTCCGGAACGAGTCTGCTTTGAAATTCCAGACCACAGATGTTGTGCTTGACTCTCTTCATGATAAAGTGGAATGTATTTCTCATTCAGTTGGCAACCTCGAGAACAGGAGTGACCTAATTATTAGTGGCATTCCGTTCATGAATGGCGAAAACTTGAATGTGTTTTTTGAAGCTATTTGCAGACAAATTGGATACAGCGAGAATTATGTTCCGATGGCTGATGTAAGACGCAATAATAATCGGCCACTGAATGACGGCGATGAGAGCCTGGTTATCGTACACAGAAAGAAATCATGAAAATTAAACAACAAGCTAAGCTAAGCATCGACTGAAAATCATAGCAGAAGCTACGAAATTACAGCCATTTACTGTGAGCTGATACTGCCCGCTCAGTAATCAGCCAATCATGCGTACCGTTTACAGATTTTGAGACATACTCACTTGAAATTTACATGCAGTAACGTAAACGAGGACAGCTACGCTCAGTCGCCTGCCTCTCTGCGGGGACTGCTCTCACTCTCTCTGTGGCCGAAGCGGTACAACAGTTTGTTCATTTATGGTGGAACATGTTTATATTTGATTGCCTTTTGTTCAGCTTGGTGAGACAGCCTAGAGGGGTAGGCGTGAACTCCCACTCGGAAGATTTGAGTTCGATTCTCGTGTAAAGATTTTTTTTAATTCTCTGAATTACAGTCGGAGCTATAATTAGCTCTTTTCTCAGCAATCGCAGTGTAATTTTAGGATCACGCATAAATTTCTATCGAACACGATGGAGGTCAATTTGTTACATTCAGTTCGTCATAAATTTACAGATTTTGTTCGTACTGTGTAGAATTTGGACTACGGAACGCTCGAGATGATTTCTATGGGTGCTATCTGCAAAAACGAAATCTCACGCTTCGGGATTTGGGACTGGAGTCGGACAAGCGTGTGTACATCAATGAGAATCTCACATCGTTGGCGCGGAAGGTAAAGGCGACGACTTTGCGACTGAAGAAGGCGGGAAAACTAACGGCAGTGCACACCAAATTAGGCGTCGTCCACGTGCGGCAATCAACGGGCACACCCTTCGTCGTAATAAGAACGGAAGATGAGTTAAATCAGTTCTTGTAGTTTTATATTTTTTTGTATGTACTTCTTCGTGTAGCTTTCAAAGTTTGTTAATCAATGTTCTTGTTTTTGAAAATTGTGTGATGTTAGAAATAGTTTTAAGTTTTTCGATAATCCTGTATCCCTCTAAATATTGCTTCCCGTTTTTTGTTTGAAATGTCCTCTGAACAAGACCACACTTTGACAAATATCCCTGGGGCAGTGCTGAATGCAGTCCTAGTTTCTGGCAAATTTAATATCTGTCACGGTATTGCGCAAAGTTTGTGTGCGAGGAAGATGAACAAATTAGATGAAGTACGACTGGCGCTAATAAAATCGAAGGTAGAAATTGCTTGTTTCACGGAGTCTTGGTTAACGTCTAATAATAGTGATCGAAGCGTTGCTATTGATGGGTTCTCCGTTGTCAGGAACGATAGGTCATACCGACGTGGAAGTGGAATTATAGTCTACTACAGAAGTCACCTCGCCGAGTTCTCCAGGCGCTATGAAAGTATTGTCGTCGTTGGGGATTTCAATACGAACATGCTAGAATCCAGCAGAAAACGTAGCCAGTTTGAGTCAGTGTTGCAGACTTTTTCGTTAAATTCCGTAAGTGGTGAACCCACCTTTTTCCACGACAGAGGATGCTCACAGTTAATAACAAGTAGTAGTGTAAACACACTTCGTTTCGGCCAAGTAAGTTTCCCTGGTCTGTCACAACACGATCTAATTTTTGGCTCGATTGACATTGACGTAACTCGTTCTACCCTTACACGTACTTACCGAGATTACCTGCACTTCGACGAACAACTCGTGTACAATTCCATACATTTTGTGCCCTGGGACGAGTTCTATGCTTGTGAAGACGCAGACCAAGTGTTGAATTTCTTCAACGAAAACGTCAAAAGAGTTCATGATCGCTGTATTCCTTTGCGAACAAGCAAAAATCGACGGAAATATAATCCATGGTTCACCGTTGATGTGCGCAGAACGTTGTTGGACAGGGATCTTGTTTATAAGGACTGGTTAAGAGCACCTTCGGAATTGAAACCAACCAAAAGGGAAGCGTATAAAATGCTGCGGAATCGTGCGAATGCGGCAGTGGCGAGAGCGAAGAAGCAGTACACAGAAAATTTTTTGGACAGCCGAATTCAATCGGGAGAATTATGGAAAAGAGTGAGAAGGCTTGGGATTGGCAAAGACAAGACAGTTCCGGTATGCGATTTTGATCCTGATGAGATAAACCGCGTATTTCTGGAAAACCATAACAACAACCAAACACACAACTCTGATTGTATCACAATTCCGTCAGCTCAATCAGCTTTCTCCTTCCGTGCGGTACAATGGTGGGATGTCGTCAACGCCATTAAATCCATTAAATCAAAAGCGATTGGATTACATGGCCTGCCTATTGCATTTTTGAAAATTATCCTACCTTGGACGGTAGGGTACTAGGTAGGGTAGGTAATCAAAATTTGAACCAAATTGCGGCTTTCTGAAGCAGTGCAAATTTTTAGTGATTTTTTCTCCCACATGGAAATAATTTACTACGGCAAAATCGTATGTACATGAAAGCCACGGGTATAAGCTTTCTTTTAAATGGTAAAAAGTTTGTATTTGCACCGAATTTCATTGAAATATTTGATTTTTCATCAACAATGATTTTAATCTTAATTTGAACCATCGTAATCATAATTTGAACCAATTTTAATCTTAATTTGAACTACTGGCGGCAGCAGCTCGAGCAACTCACAGAATAGCCAATTCCATGCTAAACAATTAAAAATCACATGAATCTGCTAATTCTCATACCTATTTTTCATTAGGCAGTGGAATCTCAACTCAGAATGTTCGAAATTCTTTAGGAATTTGGAAACTAAATTTGGAATTTTTCATCCCCCAAGAGTAAACAAAGCAACCACTAGCGCAATCTACGGGCCAACACTAGAAGCTCACCCCCGTTTACTAGTTCAAATTTAGATTACAAATGGTTCAACTTAAGATAACATTCTCCAAGTAAGAATCACTTAAATTTGATAATTTTATGACAAATAATGCGGAATATTATTCGGTTGGTCGATTATACGATAAATAAGCTTTCATTTGACGTGTTCACATATTTCGTGTAATACAATGCATGAGCTGTACGAGTGCACCGAAAATGTGCTTTCTCTTGGGGGAAATGGGTGAAATCACAGTGATTTTTCAATTGCCTGTTTTCCATGACAAAAACGCTTTTTTCAATGCTTTTAAAGTCCATGTTATCAGGTTATATTACGGAAAGCCGTTTAACATCTTTTTCGGGACAATATTTGCCTGAAAAGTACGTCGTTTTAATGAATTTTGAAATGGTTCAAATTAAGATTACAATTTGACTAGTTCAAAGTTTGATTTCTTACCTAAAGACTGCCCCAGAAAGTATGGACGCAACTAGTCTTCAGTTGTCTGAGCCTGATCGATGGTTCTTGTTTCGAGCTTCGTTTTGGCTGTTTCTGCTTACTATAGGATCGAAAATTCAAACGTTCTTTGCCACGATGAAAATTGGAACTCATAATGGTAACTTTTTTGGTCATACCCCGCTCTGTGTTAGTCAGAAGGATTTTTCTTGTGCTCAAACACCTTCATTATTTGTTTATCCAAACGAGGGATAGCAGGATCTTCATTTTTTACCCAATTTTTGTCTCTGCTTAAACGTGTCATCCCCACTGTGATTGCTGGTTGCTGCTTGCACGATTTTTTCATTTACTCTCACCATGTTTTGTTCATTTCCTAAGCGACCTTTTAAACTCTATACATCGTTTGTGCACATTTGTTCAATTATGTTCCGCTGAAAGTTCATGTATTTTGAAACACACAGTTGTAATCGCAAAAATCGCTATACAAATTCTGAGAAAATACGTTGACCAACAGGATGTAGCTTTCAAAAAGAACTAGTCATCAATAGTTTTGAAATGCCAGTATTTTCAAATTGCGTCCATACTTTCTGGACCGGTCTTTACAACACATTACGTACATGTTCAACAAATTCATTGAGACGTCATCTTTTCCCTCCGGTTGGAAGCATGCAAAAATTTTACCACTGCGAAAGAAACCTCACGTGAATACTTTGACCAACCTTAGGCCGATCAGTATTCTTTGCGCCCTATCGAAAGCATTCGAAAAAGTTCTTCAATGGCAAATGTCTGCTCACATTGATCAAAACCGTTTACTGTCCGAGTATCAGGCTGGCTTTCGCAAAGGTCACAGTTGTAAAACTGCTGTTTTGCGAGTTCAGGATGACATAGGATCCGTGCTGGATAGAAAAGGTGTTGGCATTCTGCTATTACTGGACTTTACCGAAGCTTTTGACACGGTGTCTCACCTAAAACTATACAGCAAATTGGTTACACTGTTCAGGTTCTCTGTTGGAGCTGCAAACCTAGTGAGGTCTTACCTTCACGGACGAAGGCAAACAGTTTTTTGTGACAATAAATCATCGAAAAGCGCTGCTGTAATGTCTGGTATACCACAAGGGTCAGTGCTTGGATTACTGCTTTTTTGTTGCTTCATAAATGACCTTCCGGCCGTCCTTAAGTACTGCTCCATTCAGCTATACGCAAACGATGCCCAACTTTACATTGCCAGGATCAGCCAACGATCTAGTGAACTGATTAGAATGATGAACGATGATCTAAAACGAGTTGCTGAATGGTGTCGGCGGAATGGGTTACTGATAAACCACAATAAGAGCAAAGCCTTGTTTTTATCTAATCGAGGACGCAGTACAGCAGAATTGTTACAGGAAATTCAAATGGAAGGAATGACGATTGAATGGACTGATCGAGCCAGCAACCTAGGATACATTTTCCAGGCAGATCTTCAATGGGATTCTTTGATCACGCAACAATGTGGTAAAATATATGGAAGTTTGCGCACATTAATCCACACCACTCACTTGGTATCTACTGCAACGAAGCTTAAGCTGTTTAAGGCACTGATCCTACCCCACTTTTTGTTCGGAGATGTTCTACATGTTAGTCCAAGCGTCACTGCGATGAATCGGTTACGATCAGCACTTAATGCGTGCGTAAGATATGAGTACGGGCTTGGGCGCTACGACTCGGTATCTCATTTGCAGGAAAACCTTGTGGGTTGTCCACTAGCGACACTATATGCTTATCGTTCCTGTATGACTTTGCGTAGAATTCTGGTAACCCAATCTCCATCTACATTGTACTGCAAAGTTACTCAATCGTCTCGCCCGCGAAGACAAATCTTAATAACTCCGCAAAATAGAACGCTAACGTACGGTAACTCGTTCTTTGTCAGAGGTGTGGCAAGTTGGAATATGCTACCAGCTGAAGTTAAACGTTCTACCACAGAAGCAATTTTTAAGAGGGAGTGTTTGAACTACTGGAATAAATAAATTAGTAAATAGTAAAGTTTTTTGAACACGGTGTAATATCAGTATTAGAATTATTGTAAAAATATTGTATTTTTTTCTCATTTTTGCCGGAAGTAGTGTTATTGAAAAGGCATGTGCCTTAAGCTACTGGATTATAAATAAATAAACAAATAAACAAATAAGTAGCACTGAAAGTTTGTTCATGTTATACGATTCAACCATACGAATGAAATGATTACATTGCATTTCATGATGATAACCCGAATTCCCCCCAGCAATAACGTTGTTTGCAATATCAAGAAATATTTACTGGAATACCATAATTTCTATCGGCATCATCGTGCTTCCTGGTGGTTCTGTCAAAGACACAAACGTTTGCTTTTGAGACAAAACATTGTTTAGCTGTGATCCATCTAAAGAGATGGAAAGCATTCAAGATGTTTTATTTTTTCAACGAGAATTGCAACCCTGTGCCAGTTCTGTCGGCACCCACGGTTTTTCTTCGCTTTCTAAGAAATAAGTCACATTTTGTGAGTTTGTCGGGAGCAAGATTCGATATCAGGTCCTCGGCAAGCCATTCAGATTGAATCATCTGTAGATTGCAGATGTGTGTTATTAGCTAATCGAATGAGACAAAATCCCTACCCGTAAAGTATCATGTGGATTTACCAAAATGACACATCTAATCGCATCCCGTCCAAGCTACATTATAGGCAATCGACCGCTGCCGGCGTTTTCAAGTCCAAAAAACCTTTGTCCATCGCAGCTTATTAAGAAACGAGCGCAACGTGCCCAAACTTTCAATTGATAAAAATTAATCACGAAAGAAGAGCCGATGCACAATTGCCGCAAAATTTGTATCCTTTTTGCGACCGCCGCGTCGGCTCTGTCAGTGGGGCTGGCCCATAAGGCTACGGTGGACGGTGCGCTGTTCGCGTTTCGATTGATCTCTTGTGGGATCGACCGATTGATGTTTCGGTTGGCAGTC
Source organism: Aedes albopictus (assembly GCF_035046485.1). NCBI lineage: Eukaryota > Metazoa > Arthropoda > Insecta > Diptera > Culicidae > Aedes > Aedes albopictus. The sequence goes on along the minus strand of NC_085137.1, from coordinate 246,777,950 downwards.
GGCGGCGGCGGCACAAACTGCAGCCAGCCAGCGTGCGTTTTTGAGCATTTAATTATGATCGTGACTTCAGCGGTAATGGCCTAAAGGTAAACTTGCACGCCAACCGTTGAACGATGATTTAACTGCCGACACTGACTGACTGCTGGTAATGATGTTGTTAAGACAGAGACCACGGGCTGCTGCTGACTGCTGCTTCGGGATCGATGATGGCCATCCGGGCGCCACATTTCTGAACTCGGACGCCCTGTTGCTGCTGTCATGGGAAACAAATCCGGACCAAGTGGAAAGTGCATCGATCTTCGGTGCGAATGGTGGACTGCATGGTATATGGTCAAGCGTCCATGATAATGGGCCATTGTTTCACGAGCACAAGTGAGCTGTGCGCAGACAGACGGTGACGCAAATGTTTGGCATGATAAGAATGCAAAGAGTTATGTGCACGGAGTATGGAATTTAATAACGAACACAGAAAACAAAACATACATTGCAAGGTTTGCATCTTGACTTTTGCTCAAGAAGCTGTTATTCAGCTGGTTCGGTTACTTGGGTAGATGTTGACTAGCTCAAGAGTTATTTCGTTTTGAAGAGAAATGATCAATTTACTCTTTTACGAGAGAATTTTTATCGAGCGGATAAAATTATTAGATAATTGAACGGCGTTAGATAGATCCTTTTAATTAAAGTTTAACGTGAAACTCATTCGACAATACGTTGTTTTCATCTGAGAAGAACATATTATTGGCCGACTTCACTATTGCTGAACTACCAAGCTTTCGGTCTGTCGCTTTTAATTATCCGAATCATAACTCTAGAGGAATCATTTTCGCGGATCCTGGGGCTTTCCAGTTAATTCCGTTTGCATGACCGGCCCACATTGTGTCAGAAATTTCGTGTAGAAAGATTAGTGATCGATTTTGCTGTTTCTGAGCCACCAATCATTCAACCATTCACTTTTCGAATGCACTACATTTTTACCGATCGATGGAATATATCCGAAAATTATCCGATTCATAACTCCTAAGGAATAATTTTCTCTGGTCCTGAAAAGGTCCGTTCAAATAACGGTTGATTTTAGAAAGACAATTGAAAATTATCCGCACTGAATGCGGGAAGTCATCGAAAACTGCCGGCGCCTGCTGCCGAGAATGAGATTCCTGGTTCTATCAGATAGATAGTCGAGAGTCGTCACTGGGTTGGTGCGCAGCTGCGGAGGTAACTTCCATTATCCTTTCTGGGCCCACCGCTTACAGCCGTGATCAGTGGATGAGATTTCTGGTGCTATCACTCGTCACAGTTGACGTGATATCCACCTCCACCCTCACTGACTGATCCAACGAAAATGACTAAAGAAATTAGAGGGAACAGCTTTTATGCCCCTAGCTTAGCAGATGAAGCTCCTCCCATTCAGCTGGCTTTCCAGTTTATTTCGATTGCAGGCCCCGCTCCGCATGCTTCAGACGCTTCAAACGGTTTTCAACCAAGAAATAAGAATATTTTTCATTAAACAAATAAAGTAACCAAAGCATAGAAAGATTTAGATCATTTTAATTCGGAAAATGCTTAAATTAAACAAGGGATCGTCCTTGAATTACGGCACGCAAAAATTAATCATTTTCAACTCATCCTCATCCCTATCCATCACCCCTCTCCTTTAAACGTGACGTAATTTATGGACGCTCCCCAATGTTTCACGTAAAATGGTTCTGATAGGACAATGCGTTGCTAAATTCTGGGTGGAACGATTCGTGGCCGGAATTCAATCTTTTATTTTTCGATTGATCCACACTTTTCTCGATTGATGGAATGAAATTATCTGATTTGCAACTCTTGAGGAATCACTTTCGGTGGTCCTGAAGAGGACCGTTTGATTAATTGACGATTTTAGGAACGAAATGGCATGAAAACATCATGTCACGCAATGCGTGTTGGTTTTCTCCTTGCTAAATACAGGATGCTACCGAAAACTGGTACGCCGCTTTCTGCCATGGATGAGATTCCTGGTGCTATCCGCACGATAGCCGAGACTCGCGACTGGGTTAATATTCCACTGCTCAGCTGTGGAGGTGACATCCACCTTGCTTAACTGATCCAACGAAAATGACGAAAGAAATCAGAGGCTAGGGACAGCTTTTATGTCCCTAGATTGGCAGATGAAGCTCCTCCCATTCGGCTGGCTTTCCAGTTTATTTCGTTTGCATGTCCCGCCCCGCATGTACCAAACGCTTGAAACGGTTAATCAACCGAGAAATGAGAAGATTTTCATTTAACGAATAAAGTAACCAAAATATTGGAAGATTTAGATTATTTTAATTCGAAAAATGGTTAAATTAAACAATGTTTCACGAAAAATGGTCTGGATAGGATAAAGCGCTGCTAAATTCCTGGTGGAAACATTAGTGGCCGGCATCATTATTGTTGAGGGGCCTCCAAGCATACAAATTTTCACTTTTCGGTTGCACCACACTTTAACCGAGCGATGGAATGAAATAATTATCTGATTCACAACTCTTTGAGGAATAATTTTCTATGGTCCTTAAAAGAACCGTTGGAATATTGGACGATTGCAGACAGAAAATTGACATGAATTTATCATGCCACACAATGCGTGTTAGATTTCCCCGTGCTGAATGCTGAACACCGTCGAAAATTTCTGCCGTGGATGCGATTAGTGATCGTCTTCACTGTTGCTGAATCACGACCAAGAATTCAATCTTTCACTATTTGGTTTCACTACACTTTCTCGGTCGATGGAGGAAATTTATCCAATTAACTCTCTAGGAAGCATTTTCGTTGGTCCTGAAAAGAACCGTTTGAATTATGGACGGTTTTTGGAAGAAAATCAATTCATCATGCCACGCAATGCGTGTTGGATTTCTCCGTGCTGTTTGCTAGAAGCCGTCGAAAATTGGCCCGCCGCTTGCTGCCGTGGGTGCGATTCCGGATTCTGCTGCTGCCTCTGCCACCACCGTCGATCAATCCGATATTCAAACACTTCCTTGGTCTGCCGCGTTAGACGGTTAGAAGGTGAATACGTGCAACAGCACCCTTGCCGACAACCACCGACACCGAGCCGACACAGCCGTCAAAGAAGAATGAGCGAAAATGCAAACGAAGAAAGTGGGCAGCTCTTGTTCGATGCGTTCACCTCGAGACGACAAAGACAAATGAGGGAAGATGCGAAGAAGCAGTAGCTTTTATATTCGACGGGAGCATCCAAAATGTGCTCGATCGTGATTGGCTGGAATAAACATGAGTTCACTTTTCCCAATTTTTCAATAGTTTGTTATTGAAAAACAGCAAATGTTATTATTGGACATAATTGGTGTAAAGATTTCCAATCGATTGGAGCCAAAATTTTGAAAATTTAACGAGAAATGGCTGAGCTATTAACGGTCAAAATCTCCACTTTAAACGTAACGCGGCCGATTTCTGAAAATTTAGAATGACACCCGGTATAGAAAAGAGAGACGTAGTCCTACGTCAAAAGATACAGCTACCAATACCCTGCAACTTCACTCACCAGAGGACTCCGCATGTAAGCATTATGTTGGTAGCCATTGGTAGCGAATGAAGGGCCATATTTTAGATCCTGGATTGATCGAGAAGATGAGGCCGCCCATTTCCCCAACAGCGTAAGTGCTTCTTTGAGCCTCAGTGAGGATCAAGTGTGTTTCTCTAGGATTCCAAGGACACAGGTAAACCCCGAATCTAGATACTTCAATGAATAGTTTTATGTCTGGAATCCTCCCCTCACACAGAACCCCCTAGTTATACCGTGGTTTTACCACTACCAAAGAGGTGAACCCTAACCCCATAATGGGTCACTCTCCGCCATGTAGACATCCGGCATAGACTTGGGCAGATGATGACCCGACCATTCGGTACTCCAGGCCGAGGACCAACCTGAAGCCCATGCTCCAGCGGTCGCAGACATCCTGCCCTCGATTGGGCGGCAAAGGCCGCAAAGGACATTGAAGAAAACCAAGAAGAAGGACGAGGAAGGAGAGGATCGGCAGATGATGGCGGCAGGAGACACGGGCCCGAAGAAAGATGATCAGACTAGATTAAGGGACTAGGGTGAAAAAAATAAACAGCTAGGGAAAAAGAAAGTGCACAAATACCAAATATACAGGAGTGTGAAAAAGGTAAGTGTTTTCCTGAATTCGCAAGGATAAGCGTGCCGATCCTTGAGATGTGAGGTCTTTACAGACCCTCTCCTCAAGCCATCGGTAGCTGTGGCCGAACCGCCATAAGTTATAAGTACAGGTCGGACTCGATTATCCGGAGTCGGATCCTGGTGCTTCCCAAAATAATATCTTGCAAACGAAGTGCTGTAAGAAGCTGAAATTTTGACTGATCACAAAACAAAGTTGGTTTGACAAAATGTCAAAATCTCAGCTTTATAGATCATTCCCTTCCCCAGATACATGTTTGAGAAGCATCCGAACCTGACTCCGGATAATCGAGTCCGACCTGTAATCAATAATAATTTGTAAGAAGGGCTCTTCTACTAATGATAACGAATACGAAATAGCCATTAGTCGTACTATCTTTGCACGCAAAGACACCCACAAGCAGACCTGAATGCACCCAAATAGTGAAACTTGCAAATAACGACCCGGAGGCCCTCACATTCGCCGGTAGACCAAACGGTACGCCTTTCGCGATTGCTTAGGACTAGGAACCACAGAAGCGTGCGAGACAGCTGTCAGATGAGAAATTGCCAGGCGACGCTCGTAAGGTCAGGAGGTTGTTAGCACCGAGAGTGAAGAGCTATAATCCCGTCAAGTCGAACTCTGGCCAGCCGCCCCACAAAACTGGAAAGGGTGGGCCTGAAAAGCCGGCCCGTCTCGAAACGCAGGAAGTTGGGGGTTTTGACCATTGGGAGGTCCTCAGCTACCTAATCCCTAGTTGAAAGGAAGAAAAAGAATAATAGGACCGCAGGGACACCAAGCCAAGGAAAGGTAGTTAGGCAGGTGGCAAGAGTGAGAGTCTTGAAGACGATGAGGAGCGAAACTAGTCTCATGAATCTTGGAGTGTTGAAGCGACCTGAACGAGATCACGGACGCGTAGGAGCTCATTACGGCACTGCGGCTAGAGGGAGCTTCGTGGCCGTGCGGTTAGAGCCGTCAGACTTTCAAAATGTGGGTTTGATTCCCGCTCCAGTTGGTGAAAATTTTTGTCAAACGGAAAGTTCTCTTCTGGATCACAATTGGGAGTTGTCCGTTGTCTCATGTTAGTGATCATTCAGTCTGCGTAACCTTGGTGTCTTTTGAAAAGTTACATGTGGCAGCCGCAGCTGTTCTACCACGGAAAAACTCGGTAAAGACACAGGATGGTTCAGTCACCTGTAACGGACGCCAATGAGTCCGTTAAAGTAAGGAAGTTCATGATGGGTTATTCTGTATTTCCGCTGTACATACACGAGACATCGGATGCTTGCTTCAGGTGTCTGGACCAGGACACAAGCCGTGGGACTGTAAAAGCTCCGACAGGAGCAATCTTTATAGATGATGTGGAGGTGAACGCCATAAGGCACAAGGCTGCACAAGCCCTTCCCATGTGCTTGATTTGCTCTATCAAATCCGCGCACTGCAAGCACCCGACGGAAGGACTGGGAGCCCAGTTTGGGACACGGCACTACGTACCGAGAGCTACCGTGGCAAGCTGGAAAGTAATGGCACAAATTTCCCAAATGGGGGACCACGTGCCTCTGGAGCCAACCTACTGATATCTGAAGTTGGAAGTACGTATAGGCTAATGTGCCTGAACTGCCGTGTGTAGCATAGTTGTCCCATGTTAATAGGGATTCCCATAGAACATGGGATAATTATGCTGCACACGGCAGTGAAGATGTCAAGCGCATACAGTACCCTGTTCTTCTAGAATTTCTGCAAACATTCCTTCATGTTTTGTTTTTCAGTAGACCCTCCAAATAATCCTTTAATGACTTTTTCACGGGAGTCAAGTATTTTTCCAAAGATTCTTCAAGGATTTCTCTATTATTCCCTCACATAATTTATTTAAAGATTTCTCCAAGGATTTACATTGGCATTTCCCTCAAGCATTAATCATTCATCTTGGCGATCTTTTACAGATTTCTTAAGGGTTTTTTTCCAAAGAATTTCTTCAGAAATTCCTCCAACGATTCCTTCAAAAATTACAGCAACAATTTCTTCGGAAAAAAAATCAAGAAGAATTCTTCAAGGTTAACTCTATGGTTTAACTAGGAGGTTCATTCTAGAAATCCTCTAGGCAATTTCTAAAAAGAGGCATTGGATTATAATTTAAGAATTCCTCCGATGTACCTCTAAGAAAATCAAAAAGATATTTTTTTTTCGAAAAATTCTTCTCGAATTCATTAAAGAATTCTTTAAAATCCATCTAATCAAGGATTTTCCAAAAAGATTCCTTCAGGAATTTTTGCTAACATTCTTTTAGAAACTATTCGAAACATTCCTAATGCAATTCTTGGAAAGATTCTTTCAAAATTTAGTGCTTTTGGATACATCCGCGGCGGTCGATTGCATGGGGCAATAAAATACGATCAAGAGCAGCGAAAGTGAGTTTTGTTTCAAACGCCCTTTTGAAATGTTGTGTCGATATGTGAAGATAGTGTACTGATGTCTTCAGGAAAGTTGTAGGATATATCTTTGCCGTCAACGCTAACCTATTTTTTTTTTAGTTTAAACAAGCACACTTTCAGCTTTTAAATTCTGGGTTCAAATTTGAAACCATTGGTTACAAGCACACGTAACTCACTGGACCAATTCGTTCCCCGCCATCTTAGCAAACTACAGTAGAATCACTTGGCATAATCAGGAATCACACGATGAAGGCGAGTTGCTCCGCCAATACTCCTCAGGGGCCGTCCATATACCACGTGGACAGAAAATTCATGGTTTTTGACCCCCTCCCCGTGGACAAGCGTGGACATTTAATTGATACCCCCCCCCCCTCCCCCAATGTCCACGTGGGCACCCGAAAAAAAGATTTTTTTTTCATATTTCTAAAATAAATGGAAAAGGCGATTTTGAAAAGTTTTTGTTAATATTGTTTTTTTTTTCTAAAAGACACTACACCGTCTTCAACCAGAGGTTGTACAGACTGAACAAGCACTAACATATGACAACGGACAACACACATAACACCCAGTGGCCCAGTGGAGAATTTTCCGTTTGGCGAAAAGTTTTCCCCGACTGGAGCGGGAAGCGAACCCACACTCCGAGGCTTACGAAACGTCTAGATGACTGACGCCTCTAGCCGCACGGCCACGAAGCCTACAAAGCCCACGGTTTTTCTTCGCAAACGATGTCTTAAATATAATTGAAAACTTTATAAAATACAAATATTCTATAGCTTTACATAGAATACAAACTAGTAGCACAAATTTTCAACATTGTTTTTAATTCTGCTTAATGTTTGTGAGAGTGTGGGTTCGATTCCCGCTTCAGTTGGTGAAAAATTTTCGTCAATCGAAAAATTCTTCACTGGGTGTGTTTTGTATGATGTCCATCGCGTAATGTTAGTGATTGTTCAATGTGAAGTCTGTACAGACCCTGGTTGAAGACGGTGTTTTTTAGAATGTTTTAGAATGATTGTCTGATTGTTTTGTTGAGATAAGGTAATTTTAAATCTTAGATTGTATTGCTGAGATTTAGACTTTAATATCTATTAGAAACATCTTAAATTAAAAAAAAAATTGAGATAAGCCGGCAAATCCCTACATGGATTTTGAAACTTTGAAGTTAGTTTAAAAATTTGATATGAAACTTCGAGAAATCCATACAGCACTTCAATGAAAATTTTCTGACTGAAACACCAATATTTGCATAGTCTACACTCCATTTTAAATCTTCAGAATATTCCTCGATGAAGGAAACTAAGTAATTAGAAATTCTGATACCATCTACCCCCGTTGGTATGACCGCATCTAATCTGAGCACTTCTTAATTTGACCCCCACTAATCTGCACATCGTTCAATTTAAAAATGGTTCAAACGTCAATCTCCCATTGGAACGGGGTGAAACGGAACGCAGAATCAAAACAAAACATCAAATAAAGCTGCCTGCTGTGTGTTTTCCCGGCGCCCACAGGGTTGCTAGAGGTTGAACCCCGTTGGTTTGCATAAGGTGTCGTTCAAACCAACGAGGGTAGACGGTAATTTAAAACTAATTAGTCTGTGAATCAATACCATGATGTTTTTCCTTGAAGAAGTAACTTACAACTAAAAGACAATGTATAATAAAATAAAATGTATGAAAGAACTGTTGAAGAGAATCTCATCAATAATGCGACATACTTTGTTTCGTTTGTAGATTATTGTTTCTTAATTTGTATGTCAATGTTGTCCACGTGGACATTTAACGAACCCCGCCCCCTCTACGTGGACAAGCGTGGACTTTTCGCTAACCCCCTCCTCCGTCCAAGCTGTCCACGTGGTATATGGACGGCCCCTCACCTTAATGAGGCAACTACACACTGACAACGTCTTCATGATGATGGCTGTCACTGATACTTGCTAGGAGACTGAAACATAAGGGGAATAACACTAAACTATATTAACAACCCAAAAAATCTATAATGCACCTTGCCAGCCCCTTGGCAAAAAAGAGATTTAAAAAGAATTTAACCCAACTAATGTGGTTTTCCTTTTTTTTGTAATATTCTAGCGAATAAGCAAGAAAAATTTAAAAACCCAAACTTTATGTAAATGGCGGTCCGGTCTCACGCTAAATCTCACTTATTATCTACACGCCCTTTCCAAAAAAAAATCTCAAAAATGAGCTTAACAATTCATGATTTGGTTGAAGGAATGAGAGATTATTATTGAAAAATTGATCAAAGATCACTGGAAGTTTTATCATGAGTTTCTCTAATTCACTTATATTTTGAAGTGGAAAAAATAAGCCGCGTGTAACATTATTTAACACTTTATATTTCGTGCTCAAAATGACTGCAGTTTCGATACATAATACTCCAAGTGCTAATTTTACAATCATACATTGTGAATTGTTTAATCAATTTTTACCCTACTCCGATAACTTATTGTATTTTAAGATTTTTGTTCTGGTGTACAAAATAATAATAGTCATTTTTTGAATGGCAATAATGTCTTGAAACTAGAAACGCCCAGCGCTCAATAATACAACCCACCATATTTATTTCCTTGAATCAGTGATACAAATCATGCAAAACGATGGTTTCATCGCTGCATGCAAGCTCTTACCCCACATTTGACACACCTGTTTGTACGCCAGATGTTTACGCTTAATTATATCGGCCTCACGCCAGATAAAGCCCATAAGTGCAAAACTTCACCCACGGCGGACAACCAGGTGCGACTTATGGCATAGAGCACAGAAAGCGCTAGCCGAGAGTTCAAACGCACCGACGGTGAATGATTTCCAGTACACATTGTACTAAATCTTCTGCCCGTAGTAGGAAGGCTGCGCTGGTAGGTCAGTGCAAATGTCCTCCAAGTCTCTCGGTGAAACTCGAGCGCCTCCGATTCAAATGTACTTAATCATTATCTGCGGTCGTTTGCACCGAGAATTGAACGCCGAGCTTCAGCAGCTGGAATACAAACGGACGCAGAACAGTGTGCCATTCGATCCGATCTGGAACGGTTGCTGAACTATAACGCCCAATCGTCACTTCGCACAGTGTGTCTTCGATGTTTGTAAAACCATTTATCATCCGTGACGTCACATGTTTGGTCGTGCAATTTTCAGTGAGTCACGAAACATCTGTGAATTCGCATGTCCACCCGAATCGCAAATGGAGCATCCATCCGACTCGCCTCAGGGGTGCTGCATCACTGTGCAATCAGCAGCCATAAGCCGGGCGCTAATTAGGATGTTTTCTGTGTGGCTCTCTGAATCTGAAATTGTTGACCGTGTGACGTAGCAACTTAGCACCTCCATCCAAGCAGGCGATTGGGCATTCTTTTCGATGTCTCAGTCCTCGGAGACGCATCAGCGAGCGAACAATCGGCATGCTTCGATGGACTCGAGTGTGGAGGCTCGCTGCAGCTTCAGCACTGACTTGTAGACCATCGGTCCTCAATTTATTTGAGCAAACAATTTACACCGGGGACCAGACAGAAGCTGAGCAAATAGCGAATGCCAGTGGTTCTTCAACGCGTACTATTTTGTTCGGATGCGAGTTACTTTTGTGTTTTTCAGATTGAAGTCATATAACCCGAAAGTTGCATCACAGACAAACAGACATATCACTTGGAACAAAATGCGATTGAATTCATCGTCACGAAAACATAATCGCCCAATGCTAATTAAGCTGTGCTTCGCAACCTCACTGAGTAGATGGTAGTAGCGAGCAAACGTCAAATAGGAGCGAAAACGATGCGAGTGTCGCGAGTGACCGATTTGCGAACTAAAGAATGTTTGAATTATTCGTCAAAAAGGAAAACGGTGAGACGTCTGTTTGTCTGTGGTTGCATGCTAAAATAAAATAATAGACAGCAAGTAGGTACCTATGACGTTGATCTTAAAATGTATGATTTCAGAAATCGTAAGATCATGCACCGCGGTGCACTAGGTACATATTAGCGTGGGTCGTACACACTTAGAAATTCTGAAATTTCCACGAAACGGAATCACCAAAAACCGTAAACATTTTCAAGACTGAATCACAAATTGAACTCAATTTTACGCGCATCATGTAAGTGCTAGTTGGTTACGTTAGATGTCAGCAAATCCGTTTCACCAGAAACGTAGAATCAGTATCACGTTCATCAGCTATCTTCTAACTCGGTGAAATAGCCGAGAGGTAAGAGATGCGGCTCACGATCAGCAGATACCGTGTTCGAATTCCATGCTTGACAATATTTAACTTTTCTATGTTTTATCTGTCAAATCGGTTCTAGCGATTGCTAGACGCTAAAAAAAAGTTTTATTTTGGGGTGTCTTGAAAGAGGTAAATTTACACGTTATAACCTCTAAATTTGTGTTTTTGAAGATGCTCGTATATGTCAGGTTCAGGACACTTTAAATTACATGATATTTTCTTGGTGTGTAGTAGGCGTTACCCAGATCAAAGTTTATTTTGGTTCCATTTGGGGCCCTGAATGAATGACTGTGCTAAATTTTACCGCGATTGATTATCTCCACAACAAATTGCACATCACTATTTAAGTTTGTATGGGGTTTCATATGGGAAAGCTTACTTTTATGCATTTTCCATACGGATTAATATAATTCTGAAAGTAGGTAACCGATGAGGTGTTGTCCATAAACTACGTACACTCAATTTTGGCAATGGCAGACAAACAGACGTCTCACTCTACTCATCCTCGATCGTCCACCTTTTTAACGATCAATTCAAATAATCGTAGTACCGTAAAACGGAGTATCCTTGATAATGCGGGTAAATTTGATAGTGCGACAGACATTGTATACTTTATCTTATAACTATAATTCTAGGCCGGGGTCCGTGGCGCAGTGGCTACACGTTCGCTTTATAAGCGGATGGTCATGGGTTCGATCCCAGCCCCGGCACTTCATCAGTTGCTCTTCCCGTCAACCCCTTCAAACAAACTGCTATACGACTTCGTTTCAACTACCTTTGCATATACCCCATATACCGTCCCCATATACCGGTAAACGCCTAAAAGTATGCAATGCACTTGTAATTTCATGTAATTAAATCTGTGTTGTTCAAAATTTCCTAATGAAACATTCAAAAACTACCCAAAAATAGAAATCCTACCATGATTAGCATGTAATCATATGTTGATGTACCGGTAAGCATATATTTTTACTAAGATATTGATTTTTCACAGCTAAATTCATTGTGTTTTTCACTCAGTACTCCACAAACTCATTTTTATATGTATGTTTTGATATAAAAATTCTGTCTGATATATGCAACTAGGCTTCTCTCATCATTTTCATACTCTTAAGACTTCAAACTGTGATTATTTTTTAAGATTTGATGTGTTTTTCAGGGCATTATCAAAGTTACCCCAAAATGAAAATCTGGTTCTCGCTCATATGAAAAACTAATAGTCACCCAAAATATTTAAGATTATCGGATTTTTCTTTTGTTATTGATAACTGATACCCCAGTACAGTCGAAACCCGCTCGTTGAGCGACAACGACTAGTTGGGTGAAGTGACAGGAGTAAAAAAAATCCTGGAGGGGCGTTCGTTTGTTTTATACATTTGTTTGTTTTATACATTTTTGTACATATTGGTACGTATTATTATTACAACCGAGATTACAACATATGCGATAATTATCTACTACTACACTAGTTTACAGCATTTTTGAACTCGGTAAGCTGATGATCATTTTTGGTGTAGAATCATGCCCTGAGTTCGAAAAGGCGAAGGAAAAAAATTACAGCAGAGCGGAATTTTTTTCGACTTTCCATACAAGGTTGATGATTTGAAATCCATTTTTGTTCTATTTTTAAGCAACGTCGCTCACTTCACACATCTCATTCTCCGTAATCAATGCTCCGATTGAGCTGAATTTTTTACTGTAATTCGCCTACAAATGAAATGTCAAATAAACGTTGAGAAAGAATTTTTAGATTGTTTTTTTCTTATTGAAAAAAATACATTTCTTCATATATTTTTGGAAATTTGGCTAAAATTTAAGGAGATCGTCCCTAAAACTCGCCAATATCTCAAATTTTATCAATCTGACGCAAAACCTGCATTCAGATGATCGAATGGTATTGTACTCAGCTTTTAATTTATGGAAAAAGATTTGAAATTAATTGAACAAAACGCAAGATATTTGAATTTTGATAAATTTCATATTTCTAAAAGTTGTAAAACTCAATATTGAGATAAAACTCAAAAACTGCTCTACTTAAAATTTTTTGAAGCACGGTTCCAAAATCAGTGCTAAATTATACTTCAAAAACTTTGGTCGTTGACAGAAGTTCACGACTTTCGTTTTATTTTGTAAACTAGTGCTATTTTCAGTCGGTGAATATGGAGATGGTTAGACAGGCTTCCGGATCAAAACGGAAACACACAACGCTTTCACTGGTCGACAAACTGAAGATTGCCGAAGAAGCGGAAGCTGGAGTAACGTCCCGTAAGCAGATTGCTAAAAAATGGGGAGTTGGAGAATCCTCGGTGGGCAGATTTCTTCAGAATAAGGCGGCGATACAACTGGCAGTAGAGAAGCATAGAGAACACGGGCTAAAGCATCGGAAAACGCTAAAGGAGCAGCATTATCCGCTGATGGAGGAAGCACTTTTTATTTGGATATTGCAGAAGCGGGAAGCCAACATCATTGTTCCGGCGGATATTTTGCGGGCCAAAGGAGAGTCTCTATTCAGAGAGTTCCAAAAGCATGGATGCTACTGCGATCAATCATTTCTTGTTTCAAAAGGTTGGGTTCAACGGTTCAAAGAACGCCACGGTCTGCGAATGGTGATTACTGCGGGGGAAAAAGCTTCTGCTAACCTTGATGCTTATGCCAAGTTCAAGCCAGTATTAATGCAAAAAATACTCGACATGGGTATCAGCGGATCACAACTGTTCAATGCAGACGAGTCGGCAATTTTTGTTAAGCTGATTGCATCTAAAACAGTGGTGTTGTAGGATGAGAAAGCAGCTTCGGGGCGGAAGCTTAACAAAACACGGTATACCTTTATGCCATGTTCTAACTATCATGGCTCTCTTAAACTAAAACTGATGTTTATTGGGACATCGGAAAACCCACGAGATCTCCCCCGCGGAGCCAACAAAGGTTTACCGGTCTTGTACTATTTCTCAAAAAAAGCGTGGATGACACGCGTTCTGTTTCGGAAGTGGTTCGAAGATGAATTTGTGTCAATTGTGCGAAAATTTTGTAGCGAGAGGAATATGGAGCCGAAGGCTCTACTGGTGCTTGACAACTGTTCGGCGCACCATGACGGTTGCGAATTAGTGAGCGACGACGGTCTTATTCAAGTACTTTTTCTTCCACCCAACGTTACCAGTGAATGCCAACCAATGGACCAGGGAGTAATAAGTGCAATAAAGAGGCGCTATAAGCGAAAACTCATGCTGAAACTGGTTCTTGAAGACGAACACTTGTCGTTTGACCAACGGTTGAAGAACATTTCATTGAAAATGAGTATCGATTGGTTGGCTTCTTCTTGGGACGAAATCAGTTGTTCTACCATCAGAAATTCATGGAACAAGCTGATTGACGAGTTTCCAGGATTTGATTTCGCTGACGATCCAGATTTTACACCAGGTGTGTGTAGGGGTGGTGGGGGTAAAGTGGACAGGTGGGGTAAAATGGACAGGGTACAGTTTCATGGCTTTTATTGATTTTCAAAATGTTTCAACGATTGAAGCTTATGCCTAAGCATGAGTCATTATACTTTTGCTGATCTTGAACATTAAAATCAAATAAACCTCTTCAAGATGACAAAAACTTTAAAAATCACGTGAAAAATCGGAAATGATGTAAAATCTGCTTATAATTGCTAAGGTTTTCTCGTAAGCTATTTTCAAATTATAACAAGTTTTACACCCTATACCAATAAAGTCCACGTAGAAGAATATATTTGACCGAAAAAAAATTTAAGTTTAGTAAAAAAAAAAGTTTTGGAAATAATTTTAACAAAATCAGACAGTGGGGGTAAAATGGACAATCGGTTGAAATTTCACCAAATTCTTTTTTTTTTTTTTTGCAAACTTCAGAATTATCAGCCGTCATAGCTATCGTGAGATAAATGAAGTAAAAAGTTATAAAAAAATATTTTATATCCACAAAATATAATTTCCATCCAAAACAGTGCTTGTTTTTTACACTATTTTTACAATAATTATTTAAGTGTGTTTCAAAGTTTGTATTAAAAGTTTGAAAACAACAAAATAAAGGTATCGTATGAAATTTGATAGTTTATATTTAAAAACATAGAAACAATATGCTGTTATATAACTTTGAACGGCTTGTTCATTTTACCCCATCGATTGTCCATTTTACCCCCACCAATTTTTTTCACGCTATTTTGATGCACGATTTGGTGAAGAAAATAATCAAAGAAAACAATATTTTTTAAAGGCAACCCTTTACAAGATTTTAAGTGCATATCACTACCTTCCATGTTACTCGGAAAAGCAGATGGATTTTGCCGCATTTCCGCGGGAAACGACCAAAATGCTTAGGTTGTCCACTTTACCCCCACCACCCCTAAAGACGATCCCAATGACATAAAAGCACTCGTTGCAGCAGCCGATAAATAAGCTGGTTGGAACGCATACCGATGAAGATGATGTGAATCGCTGGCTCAACGACGAAGTAGTGGATTCTGATGGTAACTTGTTGAGCGGAATCAGCCAGGTATACACCGATGAAGAAATCATCGTGGGAGTGCTTCAAGGTTTCGGAAATGCAGCGTATGAAGCAGAGTGGCTGGATGATACCGACGAAAATGTTTCTGGTGGTTCATTGACTTTTGAGGCTCCAGAAACAGGGGAACCTCCAGTCAAGCCAGATTGTCGCTCTGTGCTACAGTCGCTTGACAACGTCATCGAATATGTCGAGGATGATGTTTCAGAAGTGACACGACTCAAATCATCGCGCAGCAAACTGATCGAAAACAAATGGAAGAGACAAAATGCTTGATTTTTTGAACATTTTCCTAACTATCACTTGTTATGCACTTTTTAAATGTAATTTGCTTTTATTGAAAATAAATATGAAATGAAAATGTTTTCCGGTAATCGACCAAGACTATGAACTAAAAAATCATTGACTCGCCCCTCGGACAAATTGATGATTGGTTGTCATTTTCAGCTTGACGTTAGATTTTGACATCCAGTTGCTTTTTAGTTAGCTGATCACCCAACTAACGGAGGCACAACTAAAAAGTAACCCAATTATTAAACCCCCAACCAGCGAGTCATGACTGTACTTGTTTTAAAAATATAAAACTAGGGGAAATACTGTTACAAGGAAAAATATTAGGAAAATACTATCAAAGTTACCCCGTTTTACGGTACGCAAGTTGAGAACCGGCGGCGCTCGCATAGCTTTGCTCCTGTTTAACATTTACACACTACCGCCATCTAGGGTCATGTTTGCGACACGCAGTTTTTTTTTAGCATTGGGCGATAATGCATCCGTGACTATGATGTTGATCGTAATTTATTCTAAATGCTACGTCTGTTTGTATGAGCTATAATGTAAGTAGTTGATATTAAGCTATATAACTGATGAGTTATTATAATAAACGTCAATTCCTTACAGTCTCAAAGCTGCTGATATACAATGCTGCTACATATGTATTCAGCCATTCCATAGAAAAACGATATAGTGCAATTCCGATTGACGTGAAACTTGGTGGGTTCGTAGTTCTTCGAAAATATTGGGTTTCTCATTAATGTTTAGACTACTGTGATAATTTGAGAATCCACTGAATCATCATTTCCCAACGAAATTTCACACTAATAAAGCTTATTCTGTTTACCTGTTGTGCATCCGACACCCCTGTCATGAACTCAACCGAACTTGTGCATGCCAGCCGCTGCGAAATCGTGTGCGAAATTCGACTGTGATGATAATGAATTTCGGCCGAGTCTAAATGGGTGCAAATGTCGCAATAATTAGACCCGTATAGTCTATTTTACGAGCCGATTTTATGAATGAATTTTGACGGGAGGTAGTGTCCAATAACCCGTAAAAACCAACATCATCATCAACATTGTTGTCACTTCGTAAAATGGCTCATTGTTTTATTTCGTCATTAGGGTGACCAATTTTCAGATAAAGTGGTTCTAAAAATAAAGGATTTTAAAAACTTTTTTTTTTTAAACCGTAACTTTTGAACCAGTTAGCCGATTTTAATCTTCTTTTTTTTTTGTTTGAAAGCTATTGAATTCTAGTTTTCAGGAAAAATGCGGTGAATGAGTCAAACTCTGTTTTTGTGCAAAAAATATATTTCTTACAAAAAAAAAGCAATTAGGCACATTCAACGGATTTTTCCTGAAAACTAAAATTCAATAGCCTCCAAACAAAAAAAAAAGAAGTTTAAAATCGGTCAACTGGTTCAAAAGTTTTTTTCAAAAATTTTAGTTTTTCAAAATCTTTATTATTAGGACCACCCTATCTGAAAATACCAGTTGCACTATATCGATTTTCTATGGAATGGCTGTATTGAGAGGTATTCTCGTTATCCAGGAAAGTTGCGCCCCTAACACCGTGAAAGGCAATGTATTGTCGTCGCGGTTGAGATCCTCAGTTTCCCCACACGCGACAATCGCCTTTTCTCCAAATCCATTCGGGAAAGCAAACGTCGGACATAGTGCGCTGAACAGCGGACCTGGTCCTCTATCCAGCGCGCTAAGCCCGACGTACGTCTGACGCACGGTAAGGGAGAAAATGGATTTTCGCGTGTCGATTTTCCACTGCCACAGTCATAGCACAATTATGGGTCATTTCCATTTAATAAACATGGTGAACTGACTGACTAATAATTCTGACAGAGTGACCCATAATTGTGAACAGGCCGATGATATATGTGGACAGGGCTCCGACCTCGCGGTAGTTTTTAATGTGCTAGCTATAAGAACACAATTTGTTAGTGTTTTAGTTCTAAATAAATGTACATAATGTTATTTAGTACGTTGTTTTACCCTGAACTGCGAGTGTTTTTTTAATATGTGATTGCTGGAAGAGATCATGGGAACCGGAATCTCCCTCGGCATGCTGATGTAATTGAGGGCTTATTAGATCATCGCTTCTACTCCAAACCCAATCACCTTGATCAAGGTCACATTCGAAACGAGTGTTGGTGGAACGATAGTTTGAGCATCAAAGTGAGTTTTCTGATCCTTGTCATTTATAGGACAATACTGATGTAAGATTTGTGGGCTTTGAGCATCAATTGATAAGAAGAAATCAGTCAACATCTTTACATCCGCAGGCAATAATGGATAGCTCATTTTTCGAAACAGGACATATTATGCATCTCTCGACCCGTTTCCCAATTATCGGTCGGTTGAAAGCCATTGTCGACGCCATCGACTTCACGCGCGTGGAACTTCACGATTGGAAACCGAGAACGGAGTTCAAGTATCGTTAATCTGCATCAAACCAGAGGTGGCGCCACTTGAGAACGTTTCCACCCCTCGACTGAAGCTGAAGGCAGCCGTCCTGAAACTCAAACTAAACCTTGAAATCAACAACAACAACAGATACTCGGGATGTACCTTCTCATACCAGAAAGACAACAGTGCTATGGCTATAATAAGTCAGTCAAGTTCAAGGAGGACCAACGCAGGACTCTTCTTTGCTGAGCTTCTCGTCCGGGATCCTCCTCTATATTACCAATAATTTCTCAAGTACATGTACTTGCAGGGGGTCGCCAAAATGTTTGGGATAGGCAACTTTTTTTTCTCTCACAAAAAGTTCAACATGCTATAACTTTTCATAGAGTGCATCAAAAACTCTCAATTTTTGACTGTTTGTCAACCTATTATATGTGCATCATTGGTACACATTTGGGCTTGATTGATTAATCTTTCGCAAAGTTAGAACCGTTCGGGTAAAACATTATTTTTTACACAATTCATTTTTGAGCTGTCATATCTCGGAAACCAATGAACCGAATTGAATGAAATTTTGAACGTACACTAACAATATGTATTTGTATATGCTTCACAAACTATTAAAACATAGGTACTTCTTAAACGTTGAAAAAAGTTATCATAGATTGACACTTTTTGGATTTTTCTCGAAAAAATGTATTTTTGCCTTTCTCGTACACTAAGTGTACTGGAAAGGCTATATGTTCACTACAAAAATGACTTTTTGGTAGAAGGCCCGGAGAGTCTAGTCACATATACCAATCGACTCAGCTCGACGAATTGAGGTGATGTCTGTGTGTATGTATGTGTGTGTGTATGTGTGTGTGTATGTGTGTGTGTGTGTATGTGTGTGTATGTGTACAAAAAAACTCACATCACTTTTTGGCAGTAAACCTCAACCGATTTTAATGACCGATGGTTCATTCGACGCGGAATCTGGTCCCATTGTTTCCTATTGAAAATGGTTCGGATCGGTCCAGCCGTTCCGGAGATATGGCCATTTAGGTGTTCCGGAACGGTACCCCAGGAAGGGACCAGATATGAAAATGCATCAAACCTATGCATGCGACACATCAAACCACGGCATTTTCGATAACCTGATGAGCGGTAAGCAGAAAAATAGTCTAAGACCATATCTGAACCGGTAGTGTTCCGGAACCGGTTCCGGATGTCCCGCCGGAAGTGGCAAATATCAAAGTGAACCAAACGCATGCATGAGACACATCAAACCACGGCACTTTCGATAACCTGATGAGCGGTAAGCAGGAATATAGTCTCAGACCATATCTGAACCGGTAGTGTTCCCGAACCGGTTCTGGGCGTCCCGCTGGAAGTGGCCAAATATACAATTGTACCATACCCATGCAAGCGACACATCAAACCACGGCATTTTAGATGACCTGATGGACAATGAGCAGGAAAATCATCTCAGACCATATCTGAACCGGTAGTGTTCCGGAACCGGTTCTAGGCGTTCCACTGGAAGTGGTCAAAAATACAATTGAACCAAACACATACATGCGACACATCAAACCACGGCATTTTCGATGACCTGATGGAGAAAGAGCAGGAAAACCATCTCAGACCATATCTGAACCAGTAGTGTTCCGGAACCCGTCTCGGGGTTCCCGACGAAGTGGTTAAATCTGAAAGAGAAACAAACCCGTACATGCGTCACGTCAAATAGCGGCTTTTTAGATTACCTAATGAACAGCCAGCAAGTGTTTCGGAACCGGTTTTGAGTGGCCGGAAGAGGCCAAATGTAAAAGTAAACCAAATCCAGGCATGTGACACATCAAATCGTGGCTTTTGCGATAACCTGATGAACAGTTAGCTAGAAAATAGCCTTACGTCACACTAAAGACAACTGGTAGTGTTCCGGAATTGGTTCCGAGAGTCCCGTCGAAATTGTCAAACCCTGCATGTGGCACCTTCAATTTGCAGCGTTTTTGGTTAACCGATGAGCAGTTAACAAGACAATAATGTTAGACCATATTTGGTTCAGCTGGTAGTTACCCGGAATCAGATCCGGGTAGTAAAATGTAAAATTTAACCAAACCCATGGATGCGGTACATCAAATCACGACTAGTCTTGTAAACATTCGACACTTTTTACTACCTTCATTTCGTTGCCGCAGTCGGGTGTCAGTCGGCTTTGTTACATTCGTGCGCTATCGTTACCTCTTACCTACACACAACACGAGCAGTAGAACGAAGATCAATAAACATTAGAAAGGGTCAATCAATGTCATCTGACACGATGACATGTGTCTAATTCTAGCTTTACGCATAGATTTTCAGCCAATTCCGATTATGGATGTTAATATTAGTTTATTATTGCATGTTGCATTGAATACGACACACAGATGGGCAACATAGCTCTTATTATGGAAGAAGACAGGAATAACAAAAGCCGAACCGTCTCCCGAAGCCGCTATCGTGGTGAAGTGCATTCGTTTGACATTTTTGTTTCGAACGGTAGTTTGATTGCTTGTGTTGCAAATATCGGAGACAAAGGAAGCCAAATATCGACGAAAAAGTGACTGTGACTGTGATCTCTAACAAGACTGATCACGACTTATCGACAACCTGATGGAAAAATAGGGTCAGACTACATTAGATTCCCGGTAGTGTTGCGGGTTCAGCTGTGGCTTCGAAAGTGGTTAGAAGTAAAAGTGAAGCAAACCCATTCATGCGATATATCAAATCGCGGTGATTAGGTAAAGGTGAATAAATAGCAATAAAATATTCTCAGACCATAATTGGGATAACTGGTAGTATCATGGTCTATGACTCATGGAATCAGATCCGGCTATCCCACCGGAAATTACCAAATATAAAAATGAACCAAACCCATACATACGACACATCAGGTCGCAGATTGTTTGATAATCTAATGAACGGTTAGCAAGAAAATAGCCTTAAATCACATTAGAGACTAACTGTTGTGTAGCAGAACCAACGTTCATGTGAAAAATTAAATCGTGGCTTTGTTTAATGGCCTGATAAACATTAGGTATGAACAACATTGAAGTATAGGTCTAAGTTCTCATATATGAGAACAAAACTTAGACAAAACTAAAGCGATCTCATCAAATCGTACCATTTCAGATTCCTAAGGTGTAAATTTATAGCAAGATGGGCGATAACGTTGAATGGAAAAATAAGAATTTGATCGCGTCAACAGAAGATGGTGGCTGTTTTAAGGAAAGTTGAGCTCTAAAACTATGTAAAATAAGTGTATTTGGTATGGGAAATATGTTCGGAGTCCACCAGAGTATCCAAGATAGCGGTTCAAAGTCCAAGATAATGGCCCAGTATTCAAGTTGGTGCCTATTTTATAGGATTTTTAATTCTTGCATTATGGGCATATTTTGTATGAAAATATGTCCAGAATTCAAAATTTGTAATCAGAAAACCCAAGCTGTGCGCTGTTTCACAAGGTCTGCAATATGACTATAGTTTGAATGGGGAAGAATGCCGGTCTTCGTCCAAAACTTGTAACCAGAAAATCATTAACGACATGCCAAAATTCAATACGGCGACTATTTTATGTAATTTTAGGTGCAGAGTCCAAAAATGAATACCAGAACATCCAAGATGGTGTCTCAATGTTCAATATGGCGGTTAGTTTAGTTGGGGTAGATATCCGGAGTCATAAAATGATGACCGGAAAATCTAAAATGACGTTTCAAAATTTTGCGGCTTCATGACACTTGCTTGGTTTGAGTTTTGGATCGTTGTCTTATATTTTCTGAATATTGGATGTTATGCTACATAATATAAAATGTATCCATATTGAGTAGATTTAGCAAGCAGTTTTAATTTTGTATTTATGTCAATGTCATCAACATGTCGCTCGAGTTTTGTTGAAAGGATATTTTAAAGCACGAGAAAGGCGCCATCACCGCTAGGTGGATTAATTAGGGTTTTTTTACATCAATGTCAATAAATTTTAGTGTTGATATCCAAAGATTTTCCACTTCTGTTCTCAAGTTATCTTTAATCAGATATATTAGAGCCTATTTAGTTTGAAGAAAGAACGCATTTAGTAATTTTTGTGTGGTATTGTAAATTTGACTTATTTTCCTCTATATGGGTAAAAATTTAAACCCGGTATAACTTATTTCGCCGTGAGAAAATATTACATTTTATAACGTCGTATTAGGTATCAATATATTGATGATAAACGTTAAGAAAATCATTCAATTCGGTTCACTGGTTTCCGAGATATGACAGTTCAAAAATTAGTTGTCTAAATAATAGTGTTTTACCCGAACGGTTCTTATGAATCAATCGTGCTCAAATTTGTACCAATGATGCACATATAATAGGTTGACAAACAGTCAACATTTGAAATTGTTTGATGCACTCTATGAAAAGTAAAGTATGTTGATTTTTTTGTGTGAGAAAAAAAGTTGCCTATCCCAAACATTTTGGCCATCCCCTGTACTTCAAAAATAAATCAATTAAAGTGTTGGATAATAAACTAGTATATGAAGTAATATTGTAGTAGATTGAAGTTTGAATCCTACAAAAGAAAAGGACAATATTCTGAAATCTGTAATAAATCTGATATTTTGGCTTTTTCAGCTTGGGCGCTGTCCATAAACTACGTAGACTCATTCTTGGCCAGTCCACCTGCCCCCCCCCCCTTCCTGAGTCGACGTAGTTTATGAACAGGCCCTTGCAAAAGCATAAAAAACTGGTTGTGCATGTGCCTGGGTATAAGAATAAGGTGTTTATGAATTTGTTGTACCCTTATATCCAACCCATGCTCAAAAACAAAATGCACGGATCATAAAACATGGTGTTATAATTAAATAAGTGAGTTCGTCGGAAATGGGTTCAGGATCTCTTTTCTCGAGATTTTTCTAAGCAAGATGTGTTTCAAAGAAAACAACCTTCCATCGCACATGGGTTGGATGACTCTGCAAATGTCCTGGAACGCCTACGTCGTGGGCGCTAATTTTTACTTAACACTTCAATTTATTTTCGTATCTCAAACCGCAACTCGTTAGCGCAAACGGATGCCCTGTTTGGCTCCGGCTACGTTTTCGCGTTCATGTGACGGTGAAATATCCCCTCGGTTTATGTTTACTATTTTAATTCGGCCCGCCCCGCCGGTCGCTTGTGGTCTCTTTTACTACAACGCAAATAGCTTGTGTCCCAGCCCAGCGGAAAATACCTGCACAGATCGATTTGGTTAAACTGGATAAGTTGTTTGTATGTAACTCTTTTTTCGACGCTCCTGCTGTTTGTCCAATCAATTTGATGACGAAATACGGTCAACAGAACTAATAATCGAAGCCGAACGGTAGTCGATAATCGGATGAAACGGCTGTCCCCATAAGAGCGCAGTCGAGCGATACGGATGGATAGACACACTCTCGGTGGTTTGTTGACTCTGTGACGTATTGGCAAATATCAGCTGGTATCGATAGCAGCGGTACAAATTTGTTCCGTCAATAGAGCGTTATGATTCGACGAAGTAGGATTTGCATTGAACGTTGAGCTTTCCCCTGCTGTCATAGCTGTGGAAATTATTCGATGCCTAAGTCATTAATGGAAATCTATTTTTTTATATTGGCTTTGAATTTGCTTTTTTTTATTCCCAGATAGTTCAAATACTATGGATTAGTTAATATTCTTTTAGAACTTTGTAATGTATAGTACCGACAGGGCAAAAAAGAGTGATTTTTTCGGCTTTGCATAACCATACTTCAGCAACTAATGATACTTGGATACTAGCAAGCTACAATCCATTCCGTTGAAACTCTAGTACTTATCGGGGTTCGACTGATAAATAGAACTTTGTGCCCGAGTGCTTGCAGGTCCTCCTTGGTCATGGCCCATTTGGTGCATTTGGTGCGTAGGTGAATCTTTTAAGATCGCAGCTTCTTCTGGATCCCGTAACAGGCACAATTTCCACTGATTAAGCGTCTTCTGATTTCACGACTGACATTGTTTTCAGCCGTTAGTAAGCATCCGAGGTAGACGAATTCCTCCACCGCGAAGGTATTCTTGTCCATCGTTACATTATTACCTAGACGGACCCGGGGTGTTCGGTTACCAGCATGTATTTGTGCATGAACTGCACAGTTTACCCGAAACCCTTACGCAGTGTCGCACACCGTCTATCGTTGCTTTAACCAGTCTAGTCTTAGCTTCCCAGGGCGTAGTCGTTTCCTCCGATGCCGTGGCCTCCAGTGCCTATGTTCTCTACGCCATTCAGGTGCTCGTCGAAGTGCTGATGCCACCTTTCTATCACCTCACGTTATCGAACGCAATAGAACCATTCAGCATTTTCTATGCCGATGTGATCAAATGGTATGGGAACAACCCATTCAACTTACACAGTTCGAAATTTTTCATGCTTGAATAGCAACTCAAAACTTAATCATACCTAGCACTCCCATTAACGTGCAATCATCCTAAGCCAAACCGAATCAGTTCGACATCTGTGCTATCCACTATCAACTTGTTTTGTAGTTTACACGGCGACACTAAATAAAGAAGGAATGTGCTGCATCAGGTCGTCTAGCCAGATGATGATCACCACTGCAGTAGTGGCACGAGTTGGTGAAATTCTTGAAATTGTAGACAGTGGAAATGTACTGAGTAAAACTTAAAATTAGATACTTTTTAGTGAATGCAAATAAAGTCATTTTCAGACGTTGGCACCTATTTTATTGAAGAGATTTGGTGACCCATGTTCGAGTATAACGAAAGCTGTTTAAAATAAAATGCAGATGTTGTATCAGATTTTGCATTGAATTTTTCGATTCAGTTTCTCACTCATTTTGTAAATCTGTAAGGCATTTCCACCTTCAGGTCCAAACATCATCAGTTCAATTTACCGCATGGCTGCACTGCGTACTTACGACTAGTCACCACTGAAGTATTTTCGCACAAATGCAGAAGAATCTCATCGATGACGGTCGCGTTGGTAACGAAATGTAAAATGTGAACAAACCATTCGGTAGGTAGTAGTATGTGGCTTCCTTCCGTCAATTCCCTACTCTTCCCAGGCTCTACACAGCCAGATGGTGCAAATTTGTGCTGCAGCTACATACCTATCTACATCGAATTGGTCTTCACTCGGACAGTTGCGTGTACTATAGCATGAAACATTGAGACAGTCAGCATCTGACTAACTGCACGCATCAAGCTGGCGCCGGTTGTTCTATTTGCGGACGGTTACTTGCAACTAGTGCGAAATCGATAGACTTAAAGTTAGAGAGGAGCACGATGACAATAAGATGGCAATGGATCAGGTGACACACGAAAGTAGATGAAAATCAAATGGAATGGATGTTCTTCAAATAAGCGTGGACTAAACGCTATTAGCTCTGTAAAAAAGTATTGATAAGCTCAGAAACATCCAGAGATCTACGTAAACCAGCTTCAGTAGTGTTGTTATACCGACCAGTGGAATTTGTTTCTCTCAAGTGCATCCTTTTATTGAAAGAGCGTGAGAGTTTTTGTCAGAATTCATGGACGAAATATCTGAATGAATGCAAAGGAATTGATCATATTCCAATGGATTGGATATATTCAAATTTAATTCCTAGAGAAATTCTTAAGGGAACCCCACATGTACGATTTTTTGTAGGAATCCTGGAAATAATTGCCAAAGAAACCAAAGCAGCCTTAGAGGAATGTCTGAAGGAACGCCTGGAAATTTCTAAAGAAATACATGGGGACGAATTTCTGAAAGAACCCATGAAAGACTTTAAAAGGAACCCATGAATCAAATCTAAAGGAATATCGGAAGGAATCTCTTAAAGTATGGCTTTAGGAAATTTATGAAAGAATCCTCGGAAGATGTTTTGACGGAATTGCTGGAATAATTTTTAAAGAAATCCGCAACAGAATTTCAGAAAGATTCTCTGGAAGAAATCTTCAAGAAATAAATTAGGCAACTTTGGAAGGAACTCATTAAAGGTTTCCTAATGGAACATTTGAATAAATTTCAGGATGAATCTCAAAAGAAATTTCTAAAGCAGAATTCTTGAAGAATGATCGCTGAAAGTTTAAATTTTTGAAGAGAATTAAGAAATTTTTTGTTTTTTTTTTCTAAAAAACAAATCGCTGAAGGAATTTCTAAAGGAATCCTTGAAATATTTTTCGAAAAAATACTCGGAGGGATTTCTGCAAAATGAATTTCTGAAGACATTTATTGCTTCTGAAGCATCCTTGCATTATATTCTTAACGAATTCTTAAAGAAATGTTTGAAGCAATCCGTGGAAGATTTTCAAAAAAAAACCTTGAAGGTTTCAATGAGCACTATATGAAACAGTACAGTGGCGTTTCGGTTTTATCACTAGTCGTTTTAATCACTACTCGTTCAAATTCACGGTTTTCTGTTCGATTATATCACGATTTCCATTTCGTTTTTATCACACTTGTTTCAAAACATTCCGAAATCAATATAAAATCAATACAGCATTGTCCAGTCCACCAAAACATTTAAAAAATATAAGCTACGACGTATATATTATGCAGCAAAACGATTTTGGATAAAAAATTTACATTTATTTCTCATTTCGCTAAATTCACGGTTTCGTTTATATCACGGTAATTTTTTTTTTTTGATCGTGATAAAACCGAAAAACCACTGTATTTGATACAATCCATGAAAAACTTTCTGAAGGATCTCATTGAGAAATTTTAGTTGGAAATTCTTAAAAAAAATCTTCGGAATGTTTTATGAAGGAATACATGAAAGAATGTCGGAAGTATTTCCAAGAGTAATTTCTGTAGCAGTCTGTGTAAAACTTTGTACAAAATGAATTGAATGAAATCAGTTGAAGGTTTTCTAAAGAAATCTTTAGAATTTCCGAAGCAGAATTTGTGAAAGATAATCTCTAAAAGTTTAAGCTTTTGAAGAATTCGAAAGTTTCTGATTCTCTGAGAAAAAAATCGCTGGAGGAATTTTCAAAAGAATCCGTGGAAGATTGTCTGAAATAATATCAGTATATACCCGAAGAGATATCTGAACAAAATACCATAGAAGAGTTGCATTGCGTTGCGTTGCATGGTAGGGTAATTCATGTATTTTGGACAGGCTGAGGACAACGTTGGAAAACTCGTCCCCTAGCTTCCTTAGAAAGCAATTATTTATTTTCCAAAGTTACTAATACGCTTAAAATACGATTGTTCTTTGCGTTCCTGGTGACAAAAACCTTAACGAAAGCATTTTAAGCTGAGAAAATCACAATTTCCTATCGCCTGTTAGAGTTGCATTTTGGACACCGAATATATGTTTTGGACACCCTCAGGTATATATAATTTGGACAAGGCCATTATCTCCATGTTTAGCCATGAATACTGCTTAATCATGAAGGTAGCATAAATTAACAAATATTTTCTTGTAAGTAATCAAATTTCTTCGCTTAACAGGCCTTTATTTTGATAACTATTACTGTTTTTGATAAAATCGAGAAAATATCGCCAGACCCACAGAATACGCCTCCAAGTATGCAATCGCACAGCATCCCCATGTAGTTCGTCAGATGACCAAAATATATTTACAGTAGAAAACATGTAATGTATTTTGGACACCACCTTTTTTTAGCGTTCTAGATGAATGTTAAGAGTTTGGCTGCCTAATGCTTCTTTATTGAACATGTTTCATTGCAATGAGGCATTCAAATTTTTAACAATTTTTAATTTGACGATTTTGAGGTGAATATTGTATTTGACTGTGAAGTGTATGTCGTCTTGCATACCTGTGCATTTGAGGGGTTTTAGTGAAATAATTTACATTTTCGATAATTTTGAAGTAAATTCTTATTTGTTAAGCGTATTTTCAACGTAAGTCATCAGAATTGGGTCTGTTTGATCCAATAATCGATATTGAGAAGTATCCACTTTTATTAGCTCTCCGAAACAAGCCATACATCGCCGTGCATGTCCAAATTACATACATGTCCAAATTATATGTTTTACCCTAACGGAGTAATTCGTAGATTGCATACTGAAAGTTGTCATGTTAAAACTTTAATATGCACTTCCATTATAATTACTTATGGAATGCTATTTGGGAAGGAATAGCTATCCAATCAGATGTTGAAGTAAAAAAGACATGAAAACTTCCATTGTCGGCCACGCCCATCTTCTCCATTACGAGGATAGGAAAGGATGTGATGATATGACACCTACTTTATGAAAGGCCAGTGACTCACCGGCGCCCCCATAGGTGTCAAGGAGTTGGATATTTGGAATGGGTTGATTTGGGATTCACTATAAGCGAGTGATGCGACAAAATTTTGTAAGGGTATTTGAAGAGTATATGCAGATGTGTAAGTGTTTTAGTATGTTTAAACACCAACGTTGGGAGTGACGTAGCTAAAAAGGTTTTGTCACTCCTTGGGCCATTTTGCTTCAGGGATGGGGCACAGGCTTAAGCGCCATTGCTCGCTCTGAACAACATACCATAGAAGATTTTCCGAGAAAGTGTATTGGGTAATTCTCGCTGAGACCGGCCCACTATTTACACCTTGTCTTCAAAAATGTTTAAGGTGCCGATTTTCTGAAAGCCCTCACCTAAAAAGTAAGAAAAATACATTTGGTTACTCAAATTGATGGACCCCCCGTTAGTTATAGCCACAACAATTTTTGCAGACCCCTCGATTTTGGTCAAACGGTGGCCCACTTAAACCGTTATAACTCGAAAGTTTCTCCAACAACCACCTCAAAACGAATTATTGTTGAAAAGAGGAAAGATAGAGCTACTATTTACAATAATAAAAAGTTGGGTCGGCCATATTGATTTTGGCCGCCATCTTGGATTTTTATACCAAAACATTTTTTCCACCATGAGGGCAACCACCGATTTTCAAAATTTTTGCATCAATTGAAAGCTGGGACATTTATGCATAACATATAAAAAAATTAGAGATGTCTTTTTCTTCTTTCAAAAGTTATCTGCAGTTTTGTAAATTAAGCCACGTTTTCTCCATACATTTCCATGCGCACCAGCAACGACGTGTAACAGCATCCGAGTTAACGCCTGCATGTATACATAAAGGCGCGTGCCGCAAAATTTGGCCAAATCGGAGGTTTGTTTCCGTTTTTGACTGTTTCTCAATGATGCGGGCATTGTTTTTATAACTTTTTTAGTGTTTTGAAAAGCTTAAACTTTCAGCTTTCCATTAACGGGTTCAAAATTTAAATTCGTGTTCGTAAACACTGCGAAATAACGCTGCATTTATGTAAACGGCCGGCAACGGACCCAGTGCGCAGTGGTATGATTTACAAAACGGCAGATAACTTTTGAAAGAAGAAAAAGACATCTCTAATTTTTTGATATGTTATGTATAAATGTCCCAGCTTTCAATTGATGCAAAAATTTTGAAAATCGGTGGTTGCCCTCATGATGAAAAAAATGTTTTGGTATAAAAATCCAAGATGGCGGCCAAAATCAATATGGCCGACCCAACTTTTTATTATTGTAAATAGTAGCTCTATGTTTCCTCGTTTCAACAACAATTCGTTTTGAGGTGGTTTTTGGAGAAACTTTCGTGTTATAACGGTTTAAGTGAGCCACCATTTGACCAAAATCGAGGGGTCTGCAAAAATTGTTGTGGCTATAACTAACGGGGGGACCATCAATTTGAGTAACCAAATGCACTTTTCTTACTTTTTAGGCGAGGGCTTTCAGAAAATTGACACCTTGAACATTTTTGAAGATAAGGTGTAAATAGTGGGCCGGTCTCAGCGAGAACTACCCATTAAAAGTTTTTGTGAGGATTTCTTGGAAATTTTTTAAGATGAATACCTAGAGAAGCTTGTGAAGTATGCTCTGAAGACATTAATTGCTTCTTAAGCGTCCGTGCAAGATTTCCCTGGTGAAATGTTTGAAGCATGAAATGAATTGAAATCCTTGGAAGATTTTAATAAGAAATCAATGAAACAGTATTAGAATTAAGCAAACCATTTCCACAGAAGTTCCTTGAAAAATTGTCAAGTAATCTATGGAAGATTTTATAAAGGAACCCCTGAAAAAACTTTGCAAAGATTTCCAAGAAGAATGTGATTTCTGTGGGAGTCTGTGCAAAAACTTCGTACAAAATCCTTGGAAGATTATTTAACGGAATCGCGTAAGAGAATTTTTGAAAGAATTCGTGGGTGATTTTCTAAAGGAATAAAGAGTAATTTGAGGATATCAATGGAAAATTTTCTGAATGCATACTTGGTGAAATTACTAAAGGAATTTCAAGAGAAATGTTTGAAGGCAATTCTGGAGAAATTTTTGAAGCAACCCATAGGACATTTTCTTAAGTAATCGCTAAAGAAATATCTTAAGGAATCCCTAGACGAGCTTCACATGTAATTCCTGAATAGAAATGGAAGGAAGAAATTTTCCATGGAACCCTTGGAAAAGTGTTTGGAAAATTGCTAAATAAAATTCGGAGGGCATCCATGAAAGGTTTTCGGATCGAATAGTTGTGGAAATTTCTAGATGAACCTATAAACTAATTTCTGAAGTAGTCCCTGGAAACCCTCCTAACAGCCCATATGGAGGAATTTCTATAGAATTTTGTAAACGGTTCTACAAACAAATTTCTGAAGAAATCCAAGGAAAGTTTTTTGTTATAGAAATCCGCCGGAAAATTTCTAAAAGAATACCTGAAGGAGTTTCTGAAAAAAAACAAGATATTTGTAAAAAGAATCAATGAATTAACTTTTGAAGGAATACCTAGAAAGATTCTTAAAAGAATATTTAGATAAGATTCTAAAACTATCTTGGAAGAATTTGTTTGGTTATCCCTGGAAAAAAAATACAAGTAAAGCTTTGAATGAATTTCTCAATATATATTTAAGGGATTTTATCAAAGAACTCCTTAAGATCTGAAGTATTTCTCTGGAGAAAATGTCCGAATGAAACCCAGAAAGATTTTCTGAAAGAATCCCTAAAAGAAATTCTTAAGGAGTCCATAGACGATTTTCTAATCAAATGCTTGAAGAAAGAATCTTATGTCAAACTTCTGAAGGAAATTATGCAAAAAGTTTTTTGGATATCGGAGTGTTGTTGGGAAAATAATTATTTTTAGCGGAGGGTTCATACATTGATACGTGTATGCCAGGCATAAAACCTGTTTCTGGTTCTTGCGATTGCTATGCACAAACGAGTACACTAAAAAGTTTTTTGTGCAGTTTTTTTTAGGTTATTTCACCCATAAACTCCTGAGGGCCAAACGGCACCAGGAGCTGTCAAGGAGTTTTAGGGAGTCCGAGGGAGCTTCAGGGGGACCTGAAAGCCTCAAGGGAGTTTCAGGGAATACCAGAAGGTCTCAAGAGTGCTTCAGGATATCGCAAGAGCTTTTCAGAGGGTCTCAGGCTACCTGTAGATCTCAGGGCTTTCATGGTGCTCTCAGAGGGTTTCAAGGGATCTCAGGTAGGTTTCAGAGGGTCTCTGAAATTGTTTAGGTTAGGGGATCTGGGGCGTTTCAGGGGTTCCAAGGGGCTTAAGAGGGGCTCAATAACGGACTGGATGACGACCGTCCTGACAGGGCGAAGGCCGGTGGTAATAGCGGGTGACTTCAATGCCTGGGCCGTGGAATGGGGAAGCCGTTTTACGAACCAGTGGGGTCAGATCCTGGTAGAGACACTGATCATATTAGATGTCGAGCTGGCTAATGTCGGTACCAAGTACCTTTAGTCGGAATGGTGCAGCGTCGATTATTGACGTTACTTTTTGTAGTCCTGGCCTAACAAGTAGTTCGAACTGGAGTGTAGACGATTGCTACACTCCCAGCGATCACCTGGCGGTTCGCTACAGTATCGACTACATCAACAGCAGCCAGTGGGTAGAGGAAGAGGTGGCTAGGCCAAGGCCAAGCCCTCGCAGGTGGAAGACATCACACTTCGACGAAGGGGTATTTAGGGAGGCGCTCTGCCGTGAGCGAAACCTATTTGGTTTAGACGGCGACGAGCTGGTTGCGGTGCTCTCGCGTGCGTGTGGTGCAACCATGCTTAGGCGAGTCCACCCTAGAAATAGGATGTCACCGGCTTACTGGTGGACCGAAGCTATTGCGGACCTGCACTCTACCTGCCTTCAGGCTAGGCGGTGGATGCAGCGAGCCCGATCTGAGGAAGAACGAAACGAACAGCGGATGGCGTTTGCCGCTGCCTAGGTTGCGCTGAAGACCGAGATAAGGGCAAGCAAAAAGGCCTGCTTTGAGGGACTTTATCAGAGTGCCAACGTGAATCCGTGGAGTTATGCCTACAGGATCGTGATGGCCAAGATAAGAGGTGTATTGGACCCTAATCCACGTCATGATCCTAGTCCTTGGTCTCCTTTCGTAAATAAGCTGGGGACTAGGGCTGGCAATGAGAAGAGGGTCACCGAAGAAGAAATTGCGGGGATAGCAAAGTCCCTTAGCGTAGGTAAGGCCTCAGGTCCGAACGGAGTTCCGGCCTTAAAAGTAGCTATTTCAGAGGCTCCCGGGATGTTCAGGTCTGGTATGCAGAAAAGCCTCGACAAGGAATATTTCTGGAAATTTAGAAACAGCAGTGTCTAGTTCTATTGCTGGATTATCCTCAACAGAATGTTGAGGCGAAAAGATGGTGTAAATGGTCTATCGAGCAACCAGCTCGGCTTCTGGAAGGGGGTTTCGACCGTAGACGCTATCTAATCGATTACAAAGACTGCCGAGATAGCGCTCTAGCATAGGATGAAGTGGATTTGCTATTGTGCTGTAATGATTCTGGATGCCAAGAACGCATTCAATAGCGCAAGTTGGGCGGCTATTGTCGATACGCTCTTGCGTCTGGGTAAGCCCAGGTACCTGTACAAAAGCTTGGGAAGTCACTTCCACAATCTAGTACTACTTTACGACACAGAGGAGGGTCGGAAGCGCT
Source organism: Aedes albopictus (assembly GCF_035046485.1). NCBI lineage: Eukaryota > Metazoa > Arthropoda > Insecta > Diptera > Culicidae > Aedes > Aedes albopictus. Next base: position 246,745,009 of record NC_085137.1, on the reverse strand, counting down.
TTCACATAACCTCAGGACACTACGCTGGAGGTCTGCGGTAAATCGATCGAAGAAGTGGAATTAACTGCTGCCCACTCAATCGCAGTTGTGGGGGAGTGGATGAGCTCCAGGAAACTGGAAGTGGTGGTTGTGAACAATCGAAAGCCTGAGCAACAAGCGGTGATCAGTGTAGGCGATTGAACACTCACCTCGAAACGCTCCGTCAAACACTTGGGGGTAATGATCGACGATAAGCTTTGCTTCGATATCCATGTTGATTATGCCTGCAAAAGAATCTCGACAGCTATAGTGGCACAGTCCCGGATGATGTCCTCTGCGGTGTATGCCAGTAAGCGCAAACTTCTGGCTAGTGTCGCCTCGTTCATACAAAAGTATGGCGGCCCGGCTTGGGGTACGGCACTAAGTACCAAACGCTACCGTGGTAAACTGGAAAATACTTATAAGCTAATGTACCTTGCGAGTGCGTACCGCACCGTGTCACACGATGTGCCCCGCGTCATCTCTGGTATGGTGCGTATCGGTATCCTTATTGGGGAGGACATAGAGTGCTTCGAAATGCGCGGCACAAGAGGCATACGCAGGACTACCAGATTGTTCAAATGGCAGCGCGCGTGGGACAGTTCCACCGAAGGAAGGTGGACCAACAGGTTGATCCTGAAGGTAAGTAGTAACAGGCACCATGGAGTGTAACCCCATGGGAAGGTTGTTCCAGCTGACCCAGGTCATTTCATGCAATAACCACTTTTGACGCTGAGTGTAGAATTAGCAACTAGTTAAAATACACAAAAATAAAAACAAAAAAAAAAAACTTTTGACGCTATCTACCTACATACACCGTTTCAGTCATGCAGGTCTCCCGAATGTCTGGTTTGTGCCGGTTTAGAAGAAACGGAGGAGCCGACCTACTGTTACCTGGCCCTTTGAATCTTCCAGCGAACCCCTGAATTCCGCTGAGACCTCCGGGTACCTCTCTCTGAAATGCTGCCAAAACGCCCCTGAAACCCCCAAGGACGATCAGAAAAGCCCCTAAGAACCCCTGAAGTGCCCCTGTCAACTGATGGTACCATCTGTAACCCCCTGAAATGTCTGAAAACTCCAGGTACCCCACATGAAGCTTTCTTTTTTTCTTCGCTAACAAATGGGGGTTAATCTGCTCATCAGAAACCTAAAATCCAGGTAGTTTGAGGACCATCTCCTACAGGCAAAGTAGAAGATCGAGCTACACCCCCGACTCACTGTCAGAGGCGTTTCAGGGAATTTCATGGGGGTTCCAGTGTTGATTCAGGGCATCCCAGTGAGTTCCAGACGATAATTTAAGGAGGACGGAAAATCCAAACATAAATGTGGAAAAAAATACACAAGTATTTTTCTTTTAATTGGATTTATCTTATGGGCGATTTTTTATTTATTGTTTTGTTTCCTTATACTTGCAAACAGTATGTTTATACGTAGGTTACAGTGACACTTAAGAAGTAATTAATTTCAAAAATAAATAAATGATGCGACTTTGGTTTTCATCAAATTCTTAGAAATGTTAAAAAAAAAACTGTGAAACCAACAGTTCCAAGCGTCACCACCGGAACCCAATCTTAAACGAAATGGGAAACGATTGGCTGGCAGGCTGGCTAGCTGGCGGACGGAGATTGACGAAGGATGGCTGGCTCCAAAACATTTGTAATCGATCTTGTTTGGCTGGCACCGATCGTACCGCGCAGATACGTCGCTCATGGCTATGCGCGCAACCCGCCACCGTCCATCCATTATTCGTGGGCATCTCATTGGCTCGTTTGTTATGTTTCATGTTGTTTAACATTAGTTCTTTCTTCCTTCTGTCATGCTGCGGTCGTTGTTGGGTCTTTTGTTCTTATTAAAAGTCTTGGGAGTGGTCTTCTTTGCCTCGCCAGCCCTAAGGTTGGATTTTTCCTGGACACGGGACTTCTATCAGCAAGTCAGTGCTATCAACATGGCACATTCGAACCTTTTGTCAGAGCGACCGCCAAACCATTCGTCTCCGTCGTCACCCGGGAATCGAGTCCTATTCAAGCTACCGATTGAGCACAGACAGTGGCAACAACATTTGGCGGTGCGTTTTTGCGAGCTTTCGTTGTTTTATGACGAAGCTCGTTATGAATTTTTATATTTATGGCTATTTAAATGCGACAGCTTCTTGTTTCCTTTTCATCTGGCTTGTCAGTATGTATAACTCTGGCTGAGCTGCCGCCGCCGCCTGGACTCCCTATTATTATGATTTTGGTGGCGCATTTGGTCACTTGGCGAACCTGGACCATCAGGAATGGACACGGACGCCAAGGTCTACTTTTTCATGCCGTATCATAACTTTTGAAGCACGTTGTCGTCTGGAGATCATCGTGGTGCGAGTCGTGATAAACGCACAGGGAGTGGACCCCGGCTGGCCCACAGGATCCGATTGATCGAGGTGAAGCTATTCCGCTGTTTATTAACCGATTTATCGCTATTCAATTCGAAAACAAAAAGCAACAAAACCGGCAGAAGAATGGGTATTTTAGTCTGACGAATGCCGCCATGTGCAGTCAGTTTATCATCATTTGTGGACAGTGAACTGAATGCGTAAGCTGATGGTATTTTCTTGTTGCCTTTGAAATAAGCAGGTGAATGAATATGATTGGGATTTTTTAATATCTCAAAATGTGAAAAACCCTGGTGATCAATACAACACAAGACACCAATAAAGTGTGCGAGAACTACCTATCTCTGATAACGCGGATTTTAATTGTTTTCGCTCAATGAAAATTGATTATATAATTGCTTATAGTTGGCACTTGTCCACGTTATTGTACATATGTTTTTACCCAATAAAAATGTATTGAAAATCTTGTCTCGCTGGTGAAACGAAAACTTTATTATTCCGAAAATAATTGAGATGATTCTTGTTCTTCTTCTTTTTGACAAAACACCCCCATTAGGAAAAGGCTGCTTCTAATTTTAGTTTTCTACGATCACTTTTACAGCTTCCTCTGTCAAAGATCATTTTTCATGTGTATATCCTGTGGCACCCATGAAGATACTATATGCCCAAGGAAGTCAAGAAAATGTCCATTACGGACATGACCGACCGGGAATCGAACCCATTACCCTCTGCATAGTCATGCTGAATACCTACATATTCACAGCCTTGGCTATAGGGCTGCTTTGAAGACTAATAATAACGAAAAGAGATGTACTGCTTGAATACTACACGAAACGAAACTTCGCATACAAAAGCAGCTTTACAACCTAGGAATCATTTTTTTTGTATTCTTATGATTGTGTATTTTAACTTATGCTAATTCTTCACTTACCTAGGAATCAATCGGCTCCAGGGAGGAATCACCGCGCCCGCCACCCTGAATTTATATCGACGGTGATGAAATCGAGGCGGTTGAAGAATTTGTGAACTTGGGCTCACTGGTGACCGCCGACAATGACACCAGTAGAGAAATTATGAGACGCATTGTGGCAGGAAATCGTGCTTACTTTGGAATCCACAGAACTCTACGATCGAATAAGGTTCACCGTAACACGACGTTAACTATCTACAAAACGCTGATTAGACCGGTAGTCCTCTATGGGCACGAAACATGGACCCTACGTGCAGAGGACCAACGCGCCCTTGGAGTTTTCGAACGGAAGGTGTTGCGTACCATCTACGGCGCCGGCGGAGTGCAGATGAAAGACGGGACTTGGAGAAGGCGAATGAACCACGACCTGCATCATCTACTGAGAGAACCAACCATCGTCCACACCGTGAAAATCGGGAGTCATCAGGATGTCGGATAGCAACCCGATTAAAATTGTGCTCGAGTGCCATCCCACCCGTACAAGGCGACGTGATGCGCAGCGAGCTAGGTGGGTCGATCAAGAGAGGGACGATTTGCGAACCCACGGTCATAAAAGATTCACATCTGCAGCAAATGTACCATGCACAGAAGTCACTGCTCTCTTAGGTGAGCCCAGCATCCAGAAGGTTAACAAAACCAGAAAGGTGTGGTAGGCAGGCCATGTTGTTTTTCTTTTTTTTTTCTAAACCATAGAAGGATAATCTGCTCAACAGACACCCTAACAGGAAGGTTAGGGTAGTGTAGCGCTGAGGCCGTCTTCTACAACAAAAGTAAAAGCCAGGACTACTCTCTCCTCGTACCCACTAAACCATTCCTATGGTCGCCAAACACTACGTCTCTCCGGAACCACCAAGAAGGTATTGCTTCAGAGAGGGGCTAGTGCACATCGCACCCTCAAGGTTAGCTGCGTAGCCTAGCAGCAACGAACATCGATGACTCGCTCTGGAGAGTCCATCACGGTAACATGCTGGCGCTTAGCCAGTTTCCCGAGTGGTCCTCGCCACTCCCTTTGTCTTCAGAAGGCGGGCAGGGTAAATCCCGCCCGTGCCCAACTGCTTTGCAGACATCAAGAACTGATGCCCACGTGCAACCCGATCTGACCTGCTGAAGGTAGTGATACCCTTCAGGCCCTATCAGCTGCACCAGAAGGTTGCTGACAGCAGGGTCTCCACCTGCCCCGACCCTTGCCGGGCACCCCTTTCCAACCGCGGGCTCGGATCCAACCCAGTAGACCGACGCCACGACAGCACCGCTACCGGGACTTCCTCTCCGCGGCCACTTAATCGCTGTAAGGGTCGATCTCGACCGCAGAGCACCGGTATGACCTACGAAGCCGACTCCGAACCCCTGGACCACCTTGTACTGCATCTGGACTAGCCACTCTCCGAGGCCACGCGCCACCTCCTCTGTAGCTCCCAGACGATATGGGTGATAGCCGTTGAAACGGCGTTCCAGCCAAACTCATCCCTACACATCCTCTGGACCAAGTTGTCCGGGTTTGTGTCCTCCCCGCATGTGGCAAGCATGCGGTCACGCATTGTGCGAAAACGCGGGCGTCTTCAGGGCTGTTACAAAACTGTTGATTTGGAAACCGCAAAATCCGCGCCAAGCCATTTGAAATCCGCGCCGAGGTCATCAAATCCGCGCCAGTACAAAAACATATGATTTTGATGACTCAAGCTCATAAAAAGCCTAAATTTTTCAATTTTTCGAGCATGTTTTTTGTTGCACTCCTGATGAAGATCATTTCCAATGTTAAAACCAATTTAAACTATGATTAATCCATGCAACTTCCTCATCAACCAAGAAATGTTGCAAACAGGTATTTTTTTTTAAACTGGAATAAAAAGTTTCGAATAAATAGTTCTATGATTGTTGGCCAATCAGGGTGACTACTATTTTACGAGAATAGGATTTCTTGTTCCCTGAAACAGTTCCATAAATGGAAATTTTTTGAAATAATTATAACCAACATTATAATAACAACATAACAATCGTGCTATAAAATCTGTAGTAAGTCTCAGAAGATCGTTTGAGAGAACTGCAAGAAAATTTTCAGATTTTTTGTGAAGATACAAATTGAGTAATTGATTCTAGCGTTATCCATTGATTTAATAAATCACCAATACCAAAAGGAATAAAATCTAAGGGTGATATTTATTAGAAACATTTCATAAAAAATGTCAGGCAAATGTTCTCATCTTTGAGCAAAAGGTATGCAGAGAAGTATTGTTTATTAGAAAATTAGGATAAGAGTTTCTGCCCATACCACGACCTTGGAAATTCAGTAAATATTTCAGCAAGAATATCTTGCATAGGATTCCAAAAGCTTCATAATTTCATGTAAAAAAAATCCTCCACAATTCTACCAAGAAACCCTTTATTAACTGTGCTTGCTACTCCCCTCTCAACGAATGCTCCGATTGGAAATCAAAGATAAATTTTACCGTGACAACAGAAGTTTATTTTTAGGATAATTCTACCAGAGTTTTTAACAAAAATCGAATCGACAAAAGAACTACAAGCAACAGAGTCAACTACAAAACCAATGATTTTCTATACGAGATTATTCTAATTCAATCAAAAGTTTATCCAGTGAGAAAGTTTATCCAAAATTTGCAAATTCCATAAAAAACAGATTTCAGAATTACCAAGAAACTCTAGGAATTCATGCAGAAATCTTGCCATGATTCAGTGTTTTTCGAATCTCAGACATTACTAAATAAGTTCCGTCCAAAAAATTCTATCCAAGAACTTAGCCGGGTTAAGACAGAAATGACTTCAAGAAGTTGACTACGAAATTCAGAAAAGGAACTTCTCTGTTTTCAAAAATTGAACGTTTAGTGCAGTGCAACTTATTTAGCACTCCAAGCTAGCGACTAGTAACATTATTTTTACTCAATCACAGAATTCATAACTCCAATATGAAAATGTTCTTTATTTATTCTGATTGTGTTGTGCTACATGTCTACATATTTGATGTAAGTGCATTTGAAAACCTTTTCCGCAAAAACCGCGCCGAAATTATCAAAAACGCGCCAAATCCGCGCGAAACGCAAAAACCGCGAAAAACGCAAAATCCGCGCCACCTGTAACAGCCCTGCGTGTTCCGCCGTTTCTTCTAAACCATTGCACACTGGGCATTCGGGAGAATCCGCATGCCCGAAACGGTGTAAATACTGTCGGAAGCAACCATGACCTGTAAGGACCTGTGTCAGGTGGAATGTAACTTCCCCATGGCGCCTATGAATCCAACTATCTACCCTCGGTATCAACCTATGGGTCCACCTTCCTTTGGTGGAACTGTCCCACGCGCGCTGCCATTTGACAATAGAGGCCATCCTGGCAGTCCTGCGTATGCCTCTTGTGCCGCGCATTTCGAAGCACTCCATGTCCTCAATGATAAGAATGCTGATAGGCACCATACCAGTAATGACGCAGAGAGCGTCGTGAGACACGGTACGGTACGCGCTCGCAACCCTCAGGCACATAAGCCTGTAAGTACTTTCCAGCTTCCGTCGGTAGCATTTAGTACTTAGCGCGGTGCCCCACGCCGGGCCGCCATACCTAAGTATGGACGTAGCAACACTAGCCAGAAGCTTGCGCTTACTGGCGTACACCGCAGAGCTATTGGACATCATCCGAGGCAGTTGCGCAATAGCTGTGGAGGCCCTCTTACAGGCATAATCAACGTGGCTACCGAAAGTAAGCTTATCGTCGATCATCACGCCCAAGTGTTTGACGGAGCGCTTTGACAGGATAGTGCACTCTCCTACACTGATCTCCGTTTGCTGCTCCGACTTCAGGTTGTTAACAACCGTCACCTCTGTCTTGTGGTGAGCCAGCTCCAAGTTCCTGGACCACATCCACGCCTCCACAACCTTGATCGAGTGGTTGGTAGTCAACTTTACGTCCTCGATCGTTTCACCGTAGACTTCGAGCATAATGTCGTCGGCAAATCTGACAATCACCACTCCCACTGGGTACTCTAACATCAACACCTCGTCGTACATGACATTCCATAACACCGGACCCAGGATGGAACCTTGCGGGACTCCGCGCCTAAAGCGAATTCCCCTCCTCTTAGGCTCGAGTGCTTTCTCGGCGGTTTTTGTAACCGACAAGATAGCGTCTACGGTGGACCTCCCCTTCCGGAAGCCGTACTGGTTACTCGAAAGACCATTTTCGCCCTCGGTGAACCGCAACATTCTATTGAGGATGATCTTTTCAAGCACCTTCCCCGCCGTGCCAATCAAGCATATTGGTCTATATGCCGACGGGTCTCCGGGTGGTTTCCCCGCCTTTGGCAATAGTACCAGGCTCTGCCTCTTCCAAGCTTCTGGGAAAACTCCCTCGTCCAGGCATTTCTGCATAGCAGACCTGAACATCTCGGGAGCCTCTGCAATAGCTACTTTTGAGGCCAGATTCGGAACTCCGTCCGGACCTGGGGCCTTACCTACGCTAAGGGACTTAGATATCCCCGCAAGTTCCACATCGGTGACCCTCTCCTCATCGCCAGCCCCAGTCCCCGGCTGTCCTACGAAAGGAGGCCAAGGACTAGGATCATGACGCGGAAAAAGTCCTCCAATGATCCCCTCCAACATCTCTGGAGATTGCTCTGTAGGAGCCATCACACCTCTCGTCTTGGCCATAACGATCATGTAGGCGTCACCCCACGGGTTCGTATTGGCACTCTGACAGAGACCCTGCTTGCTCTTATCTCGGTCTTAAGCGCGGTTTTTGCAGCGGCGAACACCACCCGCCGTTCGTTTCGCTCTTCCTCTGATCGTGCTCGCTGCATCCGCCGCCTGGCCCGTAGGCAGGCGCGGCGCAGGTCCGCAATCGCGTCGGTCCACCAGTAAGCCGGTGGCCTCCCATTTCTAGGGTGGACTCGCCTAGGCATGGTCGCATCACACGCACGTGAGAGCACCGCTACCAGGTCGTCGCCGTCTAAACCGATTAAGTTTCGCTCACGGCGGAGCGCCTCCCTTAATACCCCTTCGTCGAAGTATGATGTCTTCCACCTGCGAGGGCTTGGCCTTGGCCTAGCCGCCTCTTCTTCTATCCGCTGTCTGCTGTTGTTGTAGTCGATACTGTAGCGAACCGCCAGGTGGTCGCTGTGAGTGTAGCCATCATCTACTCTCCAGTTCGAACTACTTGTTAGGCCAGGACTACAAAAGGTCACGTCAATAATTGACTCCGCTCCGTTTCGACTAAAGTTACTCTTGGTACCGACATTAGCCAAGTCGACATCTAAGATGGCCAGTGTTTCTAGCAGGATCTGACCCCGCTGGTTCGTGAAACGGCTTCCCCATTCCACGGCCCACCCAACCAACATTATTGCTAGATAAGGGCTTAAAAGAGCTTTCTTCCGAATGCGTTTGTTCCATAAGCTCTTATGCAGCTACTTTTGTTAGTAGGGCAGGCATTAAAGTCACCCGCTATTACCACTGGCCTTCGCCCTGTTAGCACGCCCTGTTGCGTGAACTGCTCGATCGGCCACCGCGGAGGCGCATAACAGCTACAGAAGAAGACCCCGTTTACTTTGGCGACCACGAAGCCCTCATAGGTAGTAGACACCAACTCCTGGACGGGGTTTTTACCCGTCGTCCATATCGCCGCCATTTTTCTGGTCCCATCCGCGACCCAGTTGCCGTTGCCGGCGGGTACTCGGTATGGGTCCGATATGATAGCGATATCCGTCTCCCACTCAGAAATCGCCTGACAAAGCAGTTGCTGAGCCGCAGCACAGTGGTTCAGGTTCAGCTGCGTTACCTGCACTGTGATTTGTTGTTCACTGCGGCTTTCTTGAAGGCCGGGCACCTTGGACCACCCATCGGATGTCTGTTGTTCAAGGATTTTCCGGTACAGATCATACAGATGGGCGGACTCGTGCAGCTTTGGGCCTTATGACCTTCAGCGCCACATCGCCTGCACAGTTTGCGCCTGTCAGGGCCTTCGCAGTCCCACGACTTGTGTCCTGGTTCCAGACACCTGAAGCAAACCTCTGGTGGCTCGTGGAATGTCAGGTGACATGCACACCAACCCACCTTTATGCTCCCTACTTTAACGGACTTTTTGACGTCCGCCACAGGTAGCTGAACCAAAGCTATCTGTGTCCCTGCTGGCCCTTTCCGTAGCTTAACGGCTGCGGCGGCCACCTGCACATCGCACAGTTGCCGCAGTGCCGTGATGAGCTCTTCCACTTGGGTGATCTCATCAATGTCCTTGACCTTCAGAGTCGCCTCATGTGTCAGAGCCCTAAACTTGCACACCCTCACCAAGGACCTCTTCTGCCAGCCTCTTATAGGTGGCGCCCTTGTGCTCCTTCTGGCGCTTCAGCTCCAGGATCATCTCGCCCGTACGAGTACGTCTAATACTGCGTACGTCGGCTCCAAGACCCTCAAGCTTGGCGTCGCTTCGCATCATCTTCAAGACGTCCGAATACTTGGACTGTTCCGTCTTGATGACGATCGCGTTGCGTTTCTCGCGCTTGGCACCTGCCCTCCTACGCCTTGGCTTGGCGTCCTGCGCTACTACCTGCGGATTCGCCTTCTTCTTCCTCTTCCGCTCTACCTTCGTCCTCCCCTTGGATCGCCCTGCTCTGTGGCTGTTGAGGGCCCACCAGCGGTCGCAACCCCTTGTTTCCATCGTTCCGGGACGGGCCAGCCTTTTCAGGCCCACCCTTCCCAGCTTTCCGGGAACCCTGGCTGGGGTCCGACCTTCCGGCATTATTACCGACTTTTGGGGTAATGATTCACCTGGCCTTGCGGGCACCGCCAGACAGCTCCTCGCTTGACAGTTGCCTCGATCGCTTCTGCGATTGCTTGCCCCGTTTGTCGCGAGCAGTCGCTTCCGCCTTATTCGGACTTCCTGCGGAGGAGAAGGCCTCCGTTTGTGTGAACTTCGGCACTTTCTCAATTGCATGCTCCGCTGCTGCAGCAGTCAGCAACGCGAGTGCCGCGTCCTCCTGCTTGGCATCGTCGAACGACGCCCTAAGTCGAAGCAAGGCCGTTTTCAGGTCCTTGCTTATGTTCGACTTGGTGGACGTAAAGTCGATGATTTTGCCAAGCTGCTGCTCAGCCACCTCTATAGCGGACCGTCCTTTGGACTCTCGGTTGACGGCCCTCAACAACGACGCTCCGTCCATAACCTCCACCGGCTGGCTTGCCGGGAAGTGGACTGGAGCACCCACGCTTGAGCTGCGTACGCAACTCCCAGCGCCTATCTCCTCACTTCTTCTTGTCGGAGATCTCATCAACCCGCTTCTTACGAAGGGGTTGATCCCACCACTACTTCCATTTAGAAAGAATGTCCACCACGCCAGAGCCCTGCATTAACGCGGTAAGGGACAGCTTACTGTGGGGGGTGCCCAGGTACCCCACAGGCTCCGTTAAAGATCGAGCATCTTTTTCACCCCCTCGATCACTCATTCCTCAGCATGGGTCGCTTGACACCTTGAATTGGGGTTAGTAGTCCTATTCTTAGCCGGCGACTACGCGGCTGACTCGCAAGCGGGGGGGTGCGTCAGGCCCCAGGACTTTCGTCCCTGCTACCCGCAGGCCATGTTGTAAGAATGCCGGATAGCAGCCCTGTATTGATTGTGTTCGCAAGAAATCCGGATAAAAAAAATATATATGGAATCAATGAAATGATGAATAATTTTAGGGAAAATTAAATGAATCTCCGCTACACTACAATCTGAACTGCTCAACAATTGGTGAATGATCAGTTAAAAATAATGGCCGAGGACCTTAAGGCCGGACGGGACGGTGGTTGAATCGTCCGCCATTGCTCTGTTGCTAGTAAGATGCAAATCTCAACTTCTACTTCATATTATTGACTAGAAATATGATCGTTCATTTGCTCACTTGTGGTGCACAATCGACTAAAGTTTCAGCTACGTCAGTGCAGTGGAAATTGATATTTGCTTCTTCAAAATCGCGAGGCAAATTGTTAGAAAGAGAGGGAAGATAGGAAAAGTTACACGTCGTCCCGTGCGGCCTTAACTCTTATCTAGTTCGATTGGTCACCGATTGAAGGCAATCGAACCAAATAGATTCAGTGGATTGCCCTACTGATTAAATCAATGAAGGATTTAATACTCTTTAGGTAAAATTTGGAATATTCTATGCTGCAATAAACGCTGCACTTTCATAATCTGTTCATTGATCCTTATCAAGCAGCGTCAGCAGATGTTGCTTTCTCCTTCAAATTTCCATTGAACCGTAAATAGTTGCACGCTGCAGTGGCGGCGTTCATTGCATTGTTTGCATGATGCAATAAACAGCACCTGTTGCATGCAGAACAGCTGCGACTTCACACAACTGCGTGATAGCGGTTCTGATTAATAATAGAGCGTTTACTAATCAGTGCACATTTGCATTGATGCATTTGTAATCAAACTAGAGCTCGGATTAACTGGTTTCACATGGAACGGCGTACGGGAAGTGATGATGCATTGTTTCATAGGAACATGGATAAGGGTCCTAGAAAGCTAAATGGCCGAATTTAAGGTTACGCAGCGTCAACTGTGTGATGATGTTTATACATAGATTTCTGGAGAAACAAAATTCCATCACAAAAAGGAATTTGAGCCCAGGAAAACTCGATGATGTAATGTTTCGGGGTTATTGCATCGTCTAGGCAAGGGATGCTGCAAATGCTTCCCGTCAGCGAAACCAGAATTCCAATCAGCAAACAGTTGTTCTACTTGTTTGTTTACATATGAGCCTAGCCATAACCAACTCAAGCTGACTCAACTGCGTTGCCGTTTCAATCCATTTGAATAGTATCAACAATACCTAGTCGTCTCGTGAGCTTGCGTTCTGCCTTCCTTTCCTAGTAAGGCGTGGTGTAAAACTGGTAAGGTCAGCTCGTGTTACAACTTTACTCCTTGTCCTACGCGACTTTTCTTAGGGCATGCTACATGTGAAAGGTGGTAACGAACGGCATATTATTACTATTAGACCCGCCCGCGCGAATATTTTTACGTCGGAAAGACATGATTGACTGTTTTATAAATAATTGTTTTATTATCAGCGCACGGACACTACGCCACCGCCCCAAGGCAGACTACATTCTTTGGAATCCAGTTGGACTCTAGCCAACTATACCGAGTGATGATAGAAGCTACTGAAAGTACATATTAGATTCCCAGGAGCAAGCGGTTTACTGGAGCACCGTCATCACTGCCAAGACATACTCAAATAACACTTTTTGTTTGGTGCAACTCGGTTTCACTATCAAGGCCTTCTAACGTCTCCATAACTATATAGCATCACCCGGTTAATAGACTAGCACAGATGTCAGAGTATGCCCGCGACCGAAATTGGTATACTCAGCGGCAATGAATCCCACCATGGCACCAAAAAAAATCCTCACTAATGATCGAATGATGTCCCTTCCGCAACGAAGGCATCAAACAATGCATCATGCTAATAAATTCGGAATTCCAGCCCATTTGACCAGGCTGTGGAACGAGAAGAATGAAACCATTTATTTTATGTGCGGTGTTTTGCCGTAGTCCTTTTGCCATCATTTGCGCAGCGATCAGGCCAGTCTGTGGTAAAGAAGGGATGTGATCTGGAAGAAGACTTTCAATGAAGTTTTTTGGTCAGCAAATTAGAATTTGTTTTTTTTTTATATTTGATTAGTGGTTTAATATTTTGGCACTAGAATTGTTGCAAAACATTCTTCTTCTTTCATCTGCCTTTTTTTCACAGCTTCTTGTGGAGCCCCACGCAAAACAAGAAAAGCTACCAAAAATTGCGATATGCCTTTTCTACCAATATATGTATTAAAAACGTACAGAAAATGTGATAAATCATAATCCATTCGTTGTATTAAGATGCGCTACACGGTTCCATAGCTTCCATACCACTACACACAAACACCTCCATTCAAACCCGAGAAGTTGAACCGGGTTGCGTCTAAAAATAACTTTCGCTTCGCTGCTGAGCTTCGCGTCCTATTGTTTACATGGAATTTTCCACTTGCAAACAGCAACCTGCTGGATGCGGGCTTTTCAGTGCATAATGGGTCTAGAGTCGTATTTACGAAGACAAAAATGTTTCTGCCAAGTTCTGTCATTTCTTTTTTTTTCATTATTGTGAAATGATTACGGTCAATCAAGTGTGGCTTATCCAAAAATCTGCTGATTAATTATTCTCTATACTATATCAGAATGTTTTACAAAGTCATAGCAAATTTACAAAAATAAAACATTCGATTGATTTGATTGATTTGTCTTTATTAAAGAGACTTTCAGCCCTTGGATAAAACATTCGAGTCATTAGAACTTTTCGAAAAGTTTTCAATAAATTGCAACGTTTTTGCCTTTGGTCATATTTTAGTCGAGTCCAACGATACATGAAGACCAATACATTTTCTTTTTTTTTTCTTTTTTAAGTTTTTTTTTATTTTTTTAATACATTAGTCACAAACTTTCAAAATTAAATTTAATTCGGTTCGCTTAGTCCTAAGGTACAGTAATTTGATAAACGGAAGTCAAAAACAAGATATAGATAGAAGGGCTCTAATTTCGTGTAAAGTTGAATAATCAATCAAGCACAAATTTGCTCCAATTAAATCAAACTCGTTGAGGAACAAGTAATCAAAATTTGAATAGTTTTAGTGGACTTTATAAAAGGATACAACTTGCTAAAAATGTTTTAGGCAATTTTTAAAAATTAGCATGCTTTTGTGTATACCACTAGGCGGTGCTAGAGGTCAAGCAAATTTTAAATTTAATATATCTCAGAATTCTGGTCACTTACAAAGTTGGTGTCTTTGACAATGTTGTTTGATAGATCAAGGGCTTACTGTTAATGGTCCACTTGTTTCGAAATTTTGCCACAAGGAAGCGCAAGTTACACATTTGCAAAATTATGGAAATGAATGTTTTTTTTTCGTAAAGCAATCAAAAAGCTGTAATTTAGTTTTCTTTGAACATATTTAAGTCAAGTCAAAGGTTTTTCAAAGAGCTATATATTAGTCATAAATGTGCAAAATTCCATTTCATTCGGTTCACTTAATCCAGAGATATAGCAGTTTAACGAAGAACACTCAAATATGAAACATTTTACTAAAGTCGTTCCAACTTCATGTAAAACTATCCAATCGAGCTCAAATTTGTACCATTTATAGCTAATTAGTTGTGCAACTAGCAGATAAAATTTGGGAATATTCCCTACACATTATAGAAAATTACAGGTTGCTGAATATATTCGAGATAATAAGTAAAAGATACATGCTTCTACTAATTTGCAACTAGCGCCGTCTACTGGAAGAATCCTGAACCAATCAGCCAATCAACTGAAACGCCTTAATAAACCAAACAACATTGCCGAAGAAACCAACTTTCTAAGTAATCAGAGTTCTGAGATATATGGAATATAATAATTAATTTATCGTCAGCGCTACCTAGTGGTGGAATTTTAAATCAAACGGCCCATCACCAGTAAAACCTTGGCTGGCCTAACAACTTTGCCAAGTATACCGAATATTTAAGTAATCATGGTGCTAAGATGTACGGTATGGAAATTTCGCCAGTGCTACGTCTTGCTGTCTGTGATATCTGTCATACCAGAGACAAACAGACGTAACACTGATGAAATGTTTATACCAAATATCTCATCATCCTGATTACTTAGAGAGTTGGTGTCTTCGGCAATATTATTTGGCTGGTCAAGAACTAACAAATGATGAGCCGTTTAATTCAAAATTCCACCACAAGGCAGCGCTAGTGAGCAAACAAATATTATATTCCATATATCTCAGGACTCAGATCACTTAGAAAGTTGATGTCTGCGGCGATGTTGTTAGGTTGGTTACGGCCGCTCAGTTGATTAGCTGATTGGTTCAATGTTCTGTCAGTAGGCGGCGCTAGTTACGAATTAATTGAAGCATGCAACTTTAATTTATTATTTCAAATATATTCAGCAAGCTGTAACTTTTTCAATAATGCACCAAATATTATCAAATTTTTCCTGCCAGTTGCACAACTAGTAAGCTATAAACGGTACAAATTTGGGCTCGATTGGATAACTTTACATAAAATTGGAGCAATTCTAATAAAGTAGTTCATATTTGAGTGTTCTTCGTTAAATTGCTATATCTCTGGATCAAGGGGACCGAATGAAATGCGACATTGCACAATTATGACTAATACATAGCTCTTTGAAAAACCTTTGACTTGACTTAGACACGTTCAAAGAAAACAAACTTACAGCTTGTTGATTATTTCACGAAAAAATATCAATCATTTGAATGATTTTGCAAATGTGTAACTAGCGCCGCCTAGTGGACTATTAACTGTAAGCCCTTGATTCACTTAACAACGTTGTCGAAGACACCAACTTTCTAAGTGGTGAGAGTCCTGAGATATATGAAATTTAAAATTTGCCGTTTATTGGTGGAATTTCTAATTAAACGATCCATCACCATCCATCATGGCATCGCAAATAAAATTATTAGAAAGCAGATTTTTGAATCAGTTTAACCAGACGAACCACCCTAACATAACAATAATAGGGAATAGGGTCAACAATTGAAAATAAACTTTCTAAAACACAATATGTGTCTAAAAACTTAAAGCTGAAGCTTAAACAGTTTTGTCTTCGCAAATACGGCTCTGGACCCATTGTGCAGTGTGGCGGCTGTATCACTTCCATCACCAAGCCACGTTTGTGTTGATGATGATGGCTTTCAGCCTCTTGCCTATTCATGTGCAGTTATAGCCGTGCTGGTTAGAGCGCAGGATACCGTGCATCACCATGATAGTGTCTCGGTTCGATTCCCGCCGCCGCTCGTATTTCTTTTTAAACATGTATTGGTATTTGATGCCGCCGCTGCTGCCATGATCAGTCTAAAAATAGAACAAATAATGAGAAACCAGTGCGACAGAGCACACGCACACATGCGAAATTTTCCTTTTCCAGATTCTAGGAAGCCAATACAATTGTTGGTATACTGCCCCCTACCAATTTTTGTATTTGCAAGGCCCTAATACAATATTTGTATATGTTTCATACCCAAATGTATTAGAATCTGCCAATCTCAGGTTGCGTGTACTGATTATGCACCTTCATACTTCGCGGCTAATATTGTTGTCTTCCGTTATTTAATAAAGATCCGAGCTGTTCGGTTCGGTTTCCCTGATCCGCACTATTAGTCGGTGTAGACACGTGGCAAACTTTTCTGAACCCATCTTGATGACTTCAGCTGTTGGATATCATCCTAACTAAAGACGTATCATTTTTGGCCAATTTTCAACACCCCTCCTCGCTCGTAACCTGTTTTCCCACACCTGATACATAGCTCGTAGCCATATATACATACATACATACATACATACATACATGCATACATACATACATACATACATACATACATACATACATACATACATACATACATACATACATACATACATACATACATACATACATACATACATACATACATACATTTATTTGTTCAACATCATTAAGACAAGACATAATCAACAATAATACGCCACAATACTCGGTTTATGGCTGCCGCTCTCCATCCTCGGTCGCGCTCAATGCTCGCCAAGTCACGCTCCACCTGGTCCGCCCATCGTGCTCTCTGCGCTCCACGCCTTCTTGTGCCAACCGGATCAGTTGCAAACACCAGCTTTGCAGGGTTGTTGTCCGGCATTCTTGCAACATGCCCTGCCCACCGTATCCTTCCGGCTTTGGCCACCTTCTGGATACTGGGTTCGCGTAAAGTGCAGCGAGCTCGTGGTTCATCCTTCTCCGCAACACACCGTTCTTCAGCACACCGCCGAAGGTCGTCCTTAGCACGCGTCGCTCGAAAACTCCGAGTGCTTGCAGGTCCTCCTCGAGCATGGTCCCTGACTCGTGCCCGTAGTGGTCCACCGGTCTTATTAGTGTTTTGTACATGGTGCATTTGGTGCGTGGGTGAATCTATTTCGACCGCAGTGTCTTCTGGAGCCCGTAGTGGGCCCGACTTTCGCTGATGATGCGCCTCCGAATTTCACGGCTCACGTTGTTGTCAGCCGTCAGTAAGGACCCGAGGTAGACGAATTTCTACACCATCTCGAAAGTATCCCCGTCTATCGTAACATTACTACCCAGACGGATCCGATCGTGTTCGGTTCCGCCTACCAGCATGTAGGTACTTTGTTATTGAGGCATTCACCACCAGTCCGACCTTTGCTGCTTCGCGTTTCAGGCGGGTGTACAGCTCTGCCACCGTTCCAAATGTTCTGACAATAATGTCCATGTCGTCCGCAAAGCACACAAATTGACCGGATTTTGTGAAAATCGTTCCCCGGCTGTTGAGCCCGGCTCGTCGCATCACACCTTCCAGAGCGATGTTGAAGAGTAGGCATGAGAGTCCGTCACATTGTCGCAGTCCCCGGCGAGATTCGAATGAACTGGATAGTTCTCCCGAAACCCTTACGCAGTTTTGCACACCGTCCATCGTTGCTTCAATCAGTCTAGTCAGCTTCCCAGGAAAGCCGCTTTCTTCCATGATTCTCCATAGCTCTGCGCGGTCGATACTGTCGTATGCCGCTTTGAAGTCGATCAACAGGTGGTGCGTTGGGACCTGGTATTTACGGCATTTCTGGAGGCTTTGCCGTACGGTAAAGATCTGGTCCGTTGTCGACCGGCCGTCGATGAAGCCGGCTTGATAACTTCCCACGAATTCATTCGTTTTAGGTGACAGACGACGGAAGATTATCTGGGATAGCACTTTGTAGGCAGCATTCAAAATAGTTATCGCCCTGAAGTTCTCACATTTAAAATGGTCGCCTTTCTTGTGAATGGGGCAGATTACCCCTTCCTTCCACTCCTCCGGTAGCTGTTCGGCTTCCCTGATCCTGACTATCAGCCGATGCAGACAGGTGGCCAACTTTTCTGGGCCCATCTTGATGAGTTCAGCTGCGATACCATCCTTACCAGCTGCTTTGTTGGTTTTGATCTGGTGAATGGCATCCTTAACTTCCCTCAGCGTGGGAGTTGGTTCATTTCCGTCCTCCGCTGCACTGGCGTAGTCGTTTCCTCCGTTGCCGTGGGCTCCCGTGTCTACACACTTAATTCAGATTGCCGGGATATCAGCATTTTTCCATTCTTTTGCCGAGATTTGCACAGCCGAGTAATCAGCAAACAACAATTTTGCTGAGATCTCAGCAATTTTGACAGTTCATTGCTGAGCTTCGGCAATCGTTTTGCTGAGAGTCAGCTAACAAATGTCACTTTTTGCTGGGATATCAGCTGATAGTTTTACTGAGCAGACGGCTGTGCGCGTTTTTGCCGAGCCCGCAAATCTGTTTTGAGTGTGTACGTTCTCCACGCCGTTCAGGTGCTGATCGAAGTGCTGCTCCCACCTTTCGATCACCTCACGTCCGTCCGTCAAGAGGCCTCCGACTTTATCCCAGCATATTTCGGCTCGCGCCACGGCGCTTTTTCTCCCGAAAGAGGCGGGTTTGCTGTTTCCGCTTCTGTTTGTAACGTTCCTCGTTCTGTCGAGTCCCTTGCTGCAGCATTACCGCCCTCGCTGCGTTCTTCTCCTCCAAAACCGTTCTGCACTCTTCGTCGAACCATTCGTTCCGTCGATTCCGTTCTACGTACCCGATGGTGCTCTCGGCTGCATCGTTGATGACTGCTTTCACTGTACTCCAGCAGTCCTCTAGAGGGGCCTCATCGAGCTCTCCTTCGTCCGGCAACGCGGCCTCGAGATTCTGCGCGTATGCTGAGGCGACATCCGGTTGTTTCAGACGCTCTAGGTTGTACCGTGGCGGTCACCGGTACCGTACATTGTTGATGACGGAGAGTTTTGGGCGCAGTTTGACCATCACCAGATAGTGGTCGGAGTCGATGTTGGCGCCACGATAGGTCCTGACGTCGATAATGTCGGAGAAGTGCCGTACGTCAATCAGAACGTGGTCGATTTAAGATTCTGTCTGACGAACCTGGTATATCAGACATGAATTGAGATATAGACAACAGTTTTTGATTGTCGTTAATTTGTGGAACGGTTGGACATTTCTGTTTCAAACGCAATAACGAGAAGATGTTCTCGATGCAGTCTCGCGTAAACCTGTCCCTTAAAACTGCTGGATTGTTTTCGATGTACAAGAAGAAATGCTGTAACCGGAGTATAGAATATGTGCATCATATTGACGACGCCTGCCATGGTTCCCAGTTTCCTAGTTCCAACCCGGCAAATGAATATAAATGTGTGATACTACCGTAGAAATGGCACTGTCTGCTTATACACATCAGTATTTTTTTAATTGGGGCAATTTTGAGGTCATTCACTTGAACCATCGCCAAACCTTTTCAACCCAGAATGCTGTGGAAGGCAGCTCTTTTCTGCCTGTCTCAGCACTCCTAAAGCGTAAAGCTGTAGATACATCATGGCTCACAAGCTTGTAAGAGCTGGCAACTTTCGTGGCATCCAGTTGGCTGCAGTTGAGAAAGCCGACTTCCTTGTAGGTTGCGATATGCCATTTTTAAACTTTTTTCTTTTTCAAAATCGACTAGCTTTTTGAGGTGAAAATATCAGCCTCGCTTGTAGTGAGATCATTCTCTTGTACCACATCTTCAGGTAAGTAGATGAACCAACTTTTAACCCAGCCTTGGACACAGCTTTTGAACACATGGGAAGCATCCGGCAAAATTTAGAAGTTGTGATTGTTTCGAAGGACATATTTTGCAGAAGTGCTGTACCATTCCACATTTTAATATTATTTGAATCGTTCCGCTTTGGTAACGATATCTGTTATAACGGATTTCAGAAATCCGTCCGATATAGAGTTTCCTGTAAAATAAAACTACTACTTGCTTCCAACTGCTGTGCACGCCAACTGATATGAAAACTAATACGTGCGTTGCTCTTCCGATCTTCCCAGGGATAGTCACATCACCAAAAAACTTTTTGTTTTTACAAAACTTAAGGCTTTGGTCGAAGGACATATCATCCAAGACTATTCCGCAATACCGTTCGGCTGCTGACATGCACTGAACTTTTTTCAAGCAGAGTGAACATCTCATTAAGAATCTCTGAATCGAAATGAACATTATGGAGATGCTCCTGTTGCGTCCGGATTGAGTTTCAAAATGTTTGCATGTTATGAATGGTACAGAGATTTTTAGTGTTAACAACAGGCTAAATTTCCATTCCGATTGAAATTTTGGTTGAACTTATTGTGTTTAATTGATGAGTTTGTATCAGATTTCCTAACATAACTTATAATGGATATCAGAGTGACTTGTCGAAGGTCATTGGAGAAGTCCTCTTAACACAGTTCATATAAATAGTAACAAGCAAATGTGTATTCCCGATTGTTTATTATAACAACATATCAAACGACCCGAACACATACGAATATAACCTACAGTGAAATAAGCCAAACCTCTCTAGTCATAGCTGACGAGCAACAAAAAAAAAACAGAAGAACAAAATATTTTATGATTCCAAACGATTGTGGGCATGAATCAATCCCAAAGTCGCATCCGACACGGTTAACTGGCATTAGAAATGAAGCAATGAAAACAGGTTATGCACCATGAAGTGAGAATAGGGTGGTATCCTTCCTCAATCAAAAACGAGCGTTGCATCAGGTAGGTAGAGGTACCTAGACGTAGACCCAGAAAGTTTCCCGATTGAGCGAGTCGGACGTGGCTATGAAGAAATTAGTAACTGGATATTTTGTGGGAACTATGCGAGGATTCGGATTTAATGCGGACTCGGGACCCGGGACAACAAGTGTGTGTGAGAGGAAATCTCCCGACCACCTGGTTCAGTTGGTCTGATGGTGAGAAGCTGGAAGCTTTGCTCTGAGAATCACTTACAATGCAGTCTCTTTTCACCGTTTCTTGTGTAATTATGATTCTATCCTTCTTTTAACTCCTAGATCGCTTCCACGACGACCCCCTATCTTTTTTTGGGCCACGATTCTTACGGCGATGGTGTCTGTTCGGATTCGGAGAGTTACACCTGCGCAAAGTTCTCATGTCATGTTGATTGATGAAGCATAGAAACACAACAGAACCCCGGTAAGAAATCACCTCGAAAGGACGGATCCCGGTGCACCAGTTGGGCTACGGTATTATGTTATTCTTTATCCTTCCACTTTGCTGTTATTACATCACCTCCACGAATTAGAATGGGAAAAAAGAAATGCACAAAGGATTTAGTTTTCTCAGGTGGGACGGATTTGTTTCAGATCGGAATTTAATTGCTGCCACCTACACGATTGTATGAACACGACGTGGATTCATGATGACTGAAAGTCATAAGATGTTGATGAACTATTCTAAGAAAAGGTAACTTTTTATGGAGAAAGTATCTGGCATTATGTATGCAAGATACAATCATCAAGATGAAAGGCTATCACAGAAAATAAACATCCAACATCATTGCACATTTTTGTGTAGGTACTAACATTTCAAAAAAGCATAATTGCTTTTCGATATATCAGCGTCTTCAAAGTTGTGAATCTTATATTTCCCATATAGTTATATTAGACATATTATAAGACAAAGAAATTACTTCCCTTTTCGATAGAGGCAATGGATTACCCAAGAAGTATTTTAAATTATTTTTACAGAATAAATTTCTCGACAGGAAAGTGATCTTTTGATTAAATTAAGCTAGCTTTACAAAAATGGACTAATTTAGTTAGTATTTAGGATTGCAAAGGGCACAAGCAAAGTTTATGCTAAATTTAAACTTTCAAAAACCTGATAATTTTTCCAGACTAAATCGATGATTCTTAAAGGTACTCTAATACAGTGTTTCTCAAACTATGAATCGCGAAACCCATAAGTGAAACGCGAGCTGATTTTTGATGATCACGAAGATGAGAGTGATATGTATAACAATAAATGTTATGGGCATGGGGACCAATGTAACACAATTATATCAACAGGTAATAGATATGTCAACGGATTAAATGGGATTGATTCTGAAAAATGTTATTAGTATACCAGAATTATAATGAAATCAACCGTGGGTGATCTTCTTTTCTATTTTTGATCTATGTTTAAGTTTTTTATTATTCATCATTGAACACACCGGAACTTAATGCACAGAATAATGGTGATGCACGTCGTGGACTTCGATTTCTCCTTCGGCATGTTCATGGTGATTGGGAAAGTGCAAGTAACTTTCATGATGCGGATGATGATGATGGTAATGATGCGGATAGTGATGATGAGGATAGTGATGCTCGTAGTGATGCGGATAATGGTGCTCGTAGTGGTGTGGATGATGATGATGATGGTACGGATGGTGATATTCATCGTGATGTAGATGGTGTCCGTAGTGGTGTCCAAATTCTAAAACTAAATTATTTCAATAGGTATGAAGAACATTCAATTCACAAATATCACCTACGAGCATCCAGCAGGCTTCGCGTTATCCGATGTCTCAGTCGGGGCTGCTTCTCCGTTCGACTATCATCATCTGTCTCAGCTTCTAAAATTGACCGTCCACGAGATAGGGAAGATTCTGCCAAATATACGCAGAACACCAAACACACCACTGCTACAGCTATCTTATGGATTTCCATAATGCACAACTTGACACTTTGGTCAATGGATAAGAAATGGAAAACAGCGAAAGAAGATGTCATACTTATAAACTAGACACAAAATCTGAACGGTTTGATATGCCCAAAAATCTTAATTGCAATTTAATTATTGCAAGTTCGTGATGGGCTACGCACGCAAAACGCAAGACGTTTTCAAAGCTACCCCTACGTCATTCAACCGTAAGTCATCGACATCGACAACAAATTCGATGTTCAATTTTATCTAGAAACTGATGCATTTTAGTAGTTCCATGTTATTCTTCCTCTATGAAAATGATACCTCAACGGATACGCGTATCATAGCTAACACGTGTTCAGACATCATTCGCATCAGCTCCGTCAAATAAACCGCCTTTGGATAGGCAACCTGCACTTCTCTCATGTGGGTACGGTAGAGGTACGATTCAGCGAACGCTAGAGCTCGTTCACTCAAAGCTATGCTTGTTTTATTCGTTTTATTCTTAACGTAACCAGCGTGGTGGTGAACCAAAAACAAAATAATATAGCGCATTTAGTTCACCACTGGACTATCGCACTAGTTTTCAAGAGTGCGAAAACGCAAATAAAAGAGCGGGATTGCATCCAATTGACTCGGTGTCTTCAGAGCACTTATTCAGCATACATCGAAGAATTAGTGCGCCGAAGACATCAATTTGATATGATGCAATCGCGCAGTTTTATTAACGTTTTCGCACTTATGAAAACTCAGTGCGCAGTCCAGTGGTGAACTAAATGCGGTATAACATGTGTATTTTAAAAGCACACTTCTATCTGATCATAAACAATCACGGTAAATAATCTGCACGCTGATAAAAAACTGATTGGCATTTGGATTCGCACCACTGTTTAATACATTCGATACTATTTATTTATATTTATTTATTTATTTACCTATTTATATATATTATATTGAATTTCAGTTGGAAAAGAACATCCAATGCCTCTTCAATATTAACGGAACTGCACTTCAATTCGTTATTGAGAATGTTTTGATTTCAAAACAACAGTTTCAAATGTGCCCCCACACCCAGATTCGATACCAGGACCTTGACATCTGTTCTACCACTACACTACAACACATCTGTTAGAGAGGAGCGAATCAAAGCTTAACACTTTTATCATCATCATCATCATCATCACTTGTAAATAAAATATGCTGTCTGAAGGATAGCTTTATTAACTCAATTTTTGAAGTAATTGTGATGCTTTTGTTAATTAATTTCTTCACTGTTACTAATGGAAACAATAACGCGAAGCGATGTTTCTACCCCGTTTCACCACATAAGCACCTGGATGAGCTGAAACGAAGTGTTGATATTTGATTGGGACACATCTATAAACACTTACTCAATTGCAGCAAATTCGATGCTCCGCTTAATATTGTCACAATTCTCAGATGCCGAGATTTTTAAGGTTTAACTGATATTTCAGCAGTTTGACAATTAGCAAATGTTGCTGGCAACTTTACAAAACTTCAGTAAAGTAAGGTGAGGTTTACCGTAGTTTTCGGTAGGGCTTTTACAGTACACGGCATATTCTCGATTTTACAATGCGCACTGTAAATTATTTGATAGATGATACTGTCAATGTATCAAATTACAATTTAATCGATAATAAAATTACCGAACTTCACTTTACCAAAATACGGTTGTTTTTCACATTACCGTGTTTTTCTGCAAATTAATTACCAAACAATTAAGTTGAATCAAAGTCATTAGAGTCAATCGATTTATTTACAAGTTATTTTGAGGGACGTGTTTTTTTGCTTCTGAATTCTCTCAGACTTATCAGTTTCTGTTCTTTTCCGTGTCATTTGGTATAATTATTCGGCATTTAGTTCTGGCAGAAACACAACTTAAAAAAAAGATGATTTGGCTTGTAGATCTACCCCATACTCCGGGTCTTTATTCACTTTTAAAAATAAATCTTCCGATTTCGCCCACGCATGAAAGATTCTATATGAAGCGTTCGTCAAAGCAATCTATATTTGCATTTGAGCATAGTAGATATGAGACTTAACAATGCACTAAGGGGATTTAGGTGGCCAAAAATCAAAAATTGACTATTCAATTTGAGATTAAGGTTCGGTAGTTGGAAGTAGACCACGTGGACCAGTAAACCCTAGAATATTAGTTTGCTAATCCCTATACTTATCGAAATATTGGCAACAGAATGAGACCATTGCCAATTTTTGGTAAAATTAATGAAATGTTCAACTTTGCATATCTTCGGCTTAAATGAAAAATGTCAAACTTTTAAAGTAGTTTCTAAAAGCTTGCTTATAAACCTTTCGAATGACGTATCAGACGTAGAAATGTTAATTGTAAAACTATTAAATGATGCCACATCAAAAAAATAAAATTTTTCCCATACAAACCTACGTTCTAACGTTCTATACAAAAAAAAGTTTCGCTGAGTTTCGCTTCCGGACTATTTCTATGTCTTTGTTTAGGATCCCTAGGAGGCATTGAAATCAAATTTGGCTGCTACTAGCTGCTATTCTGCAATTCCAATCATGTTGTCGGCGATGATTGAGATATTGCTTTATAAAATCACCCTATTGGCCATTTAATACCTCTGAGGATACATCATGGCCACTTTTATCGGTAGATCAATCATAGTGCAGTCTAAATCTGGTCTTGGATTTCTTAGCGAAGCGTGTTTTTACGAATTGGAATCCATTTTGTAAATAGCAACAGAAATCCTTAAACGCCTAAAAGTATGCAATGCCCTTATAATTTCATGCTGTTTGAAACTGTCGTGTTGAAACAACCTGTTCAACATGTTTTTCATATTTTTCAGGCATAAACCCTACGAATAGGAGCAAGACCTTATAGAAATGACGCGAAAATATTTTTGGCCACCTGTTTGTATGGAGCCGCCTCTTAGTGCAATGGTGTAACCTGCACCGTCTACTTTAATGAAAGGTTGAGCAACCTTGGTGAGTTTTAACATTATATCACATTCATAATGAAATCTAAAAGGACGTTTGACTTCAACAGATACATTGCCACAACACTCACACTTTAAAATGCCGTCAGGTGACGCAGCCAGCTCTGGGTGATTTACATCGACAATTAGACCTGAATCGTACAGTGAAGAATTTTTGTGACTTTTCTCGAGCATGCCACGCAACTGGTTCTGTGCTACCTTTTCCGTGCATTTTCCATGGCGCGTTGCCTGTGTAGAGAAGTAAGAGGTACGCAAGATCGAATTTATATAAATAATAACAAGTAAATGTGTATCCCCGATTGTTTATTATACCAACATACAAAAAACAACAACACATACGCATATAACCTACTGCAAAATAAACTAAACCCCTCTAGTCATAGCTCACGAACAACAAAAACAGAAGAACAAAATCTTTTATGATTCCAATCGATTGTGGGCAAGAATTAATCCTGTGATGTCTTGAATAATTAAAAGATAATTAGAACTTGCTTCTATTTTATTCGACAGTCACTTAATAACTAACTTTTACATTTTTAGTTTCTGACCAGCGATTGCTGCGATTGAAGTTT
Source organism: Aedes albopictus (assembly GCF_035046485.1). Classification (NCBI taxonomy): domain Eukaryota; kingdom Metazoa; phylum Arthropoda; class Insecta; order Diptera; family Culicidae; genus Aedes; species Aedes albopictus. Next base: position 246,718,535 of record NC_085137.1, on the reverse strand, counting down.
TATTGCATCGCAACCGTCGTCATGCCAAACAGTGGTTTTTGACATGCTGCATGCAGTGGTGCCAGTACACCACAACTACTCCCCCTCAAAATAGCGCGGCGGGCGCACTACTCGATTAGATCTGGTCACATATGTTCCGTCCGGTTGATGATGACCAATCCGAGGCACTTCAAACTCTTCATCTTGATCGACGAAATCCTCCCCGTAGACCGAGTTATCGCATGATTCATCTACATCATTATTGATGGCAGCATGGTAGTGCTCGTCTTGAAAATCGTCGTAAGGATACTTCAGCAGTTGATGGCTTCTTCGCTTGATGCGTTTCAGACCCACAGCATCGCATTCATACAAAACAGCTCCAAGCTTCTTCACCACAGTGGCTCGAACCCAAGCAGGCTTCTTCGGGTCACGGTAATCTCTAGCGTAGACTATTTCACCTACTTCGAAAGTTACAGCCTTGGTCTGGCTTCGGTTGGAGTTGTCTTCGTGTTGCTGCTTGCTAGGATTTTTCTTCAGAGCATCGAACCTCAGCCGCATCTCCCTACCGAACATGAGCTTGAACGGACTTTCGTTGGTAGTGGCATGTTTCGTGGCACGGTACTTCTCGAGAAACGACCACAGAAGAACAGCAGTTGACTTCCCCTTTGAGGTTGGATCCGAGGAAAGCTTCGTTAGGGCCGCCTTAACAGTCTTTACCGCATTCTCAGCTGCCCCATTGGAGCACGGACTGTACCGTGTCGTACGCAGATGTCGGATTCCCCGGTCCAAACAGTACTTCTCAAACTCGTCCGAGGAAAACGCTGTGCCGTTGTCGGAAACCAGAGTAGAAATGGAACCAAAACGAGATTGATACTCACAAAGTTTTTCAATGGTCTCCTTTGAGGCAGAGTGCGGACGGGGAACACTTCTATCCACTTGCTGTAGCTGTCTACTATGACTAGGAACTCCGCGCCTCTGAACTGGAAATGGTCGGTGTGGACTCGATCGCCAGGAAAATTCGTCAATTTCCAGGGCGAAATAGGATCGTTTCGCTCCGGCCGCAGCTGCATGCACATCTCGCACCGCTTCCCGATGTCCTCAATCTCCTTGTCCATAGATGGCCACCAGAAATAGGACCGAGCTAGGCACTTCATCTTGACGATTCCTAAGTGGGCCGAATGCAGTTCCATCAGGATGCTCTTCCGTAGTTTGGTTGGTACAATGATGCGGTATCCCCATAGCAAAACACCTTCTTCAACACTGAGTTCTTCACGCTTGGAATAATACTTTTTGATCTCTTCGTCAGGAATGTTTGTTGGCCAACCAGATTTCAAATATTCAACCACATGACTCACCACCTTGTCACGGCGGCTCTCGACCACCAGCTGCTTTCGTTCTACTGGCGAACGGGTCTCCATCTCCAGAAAGTTCAGAAAGCATGCTGCGCCGTTCTCAGCAAAATCGCTATCGTCTCCAGCTTCATCTTCAGCACCGGCCAATGGAAAACGGGAAAGAAAATCAGCCGGAGTGTTGTCTACGCCTTTCACATGTTGTATTTCGTAGTCGAAGCTTGTCAAAAATACAGCCCAACGTTGGAGCCGTCTAGCTGCTGTCTCCGGAACGCCTTTCGTGCTGAATAATCCAACCAGCGGCTTGTGGTCGGTAACCAGGGTGAAATGTCGACCCGCCAGGTAGCTATAGAACTTGTTGACCCCGTAGAAAATAGCCAACGCCTCCCGATCGATCGCTGAATAGTTACCTTCGTGCTTCTTGTAGACTCTTGACGCAAACGAAATCGGTCGCTCGCTCTTGTCCGGAAAAACGTGTGTAATGACAGCACCGATACCAGCATTCGACGCATTGCAGTAGAGCTTCACAGGTATATTGCGATAGTAATGTGCCAGCACAGTGTCCCCTGCGATCAGTTTCTTAGCTTTTTCGAAAGCTTGTTGCCGCTTTTTGTTCCAGGAAAAATCGACACCATCCTTCAATAGTTCGTACAGCGGCTGCAAATGATGTGCCAAATTGGGACCAAACTTGGCGTAATAGTTGACAAGCCCGACGAAAGAACGGACCTCCTTGGTGTTCATCGGTGGCTCGACCTCCAAAATGGCCTTCACTTTACCTGGATCCTTGTGCAAACCGTCTTTGTCGATGCGATGTCCAAGAAAATCCACGGCTTCCTTGAAAAATTCACGCTTCTCCTTGTTCAGCAGAAGCCCAGCCTCTTCAAGTCGCTGCAGGACGTGCTCCAAATTCTGCAGGTGTTCTTCCATAGTACGACCGGTCACCATCACGTCATCGAGGTAGTTGACCGTACCGCTGCAGCCTTGTAGTACTCTCTCCAGGGTGGCTTGAAAAACAGAGCAAGCGGGTTTCGTTCCAAAGGGCAAACGATTCATAAGAAACACGCCTCGGTGCGTGCTCCACGCCAAAAGCCTCTTGGTCTCTTCGTCGACTTCCAGCTGATAGTAGGCATTCTTGAGGCCCAACTTGGAAAAATGCTTACCTCCTTGCAAAGCCGCAAAAATCTCATCGATAATGGGTAAAGGATGATGGTCGTCCTTCAAGTGCGGGTTGACTGTCACACGATAATCCGCACAAAGTCGAATCGAAGAGTCCTTCTTAAGAACGGGTACTAATGGCGTTCCCCCATTCCACATCCGCCGTGGATGCTGCGGTGATAATGCCGGTGCGCTCTAAACGATCCAACTCGTCTTCAACTTCCTCCTTGAAAGCTAACGGAACCTTCCTCGGTTTGCAAAACTTCAGAACCACTTCTTCCTTCAACGGCAGGCAAACCTTGACATCCTTCAAACGTCCGAGCTCGCAGGTGAAAACAGCTTCATGCTTATCCAAAATTTCCTCCAGCTTCTTGTAGTGATCTTCTGTGGCCGACATTGCACAAAAATCAATTTTCAGTCCCCAACTGGCCATGGTCTGTCGTCCCAGCAGGGGGTGCCGGTCGCCGTCGAAAACAAAAATTTCCTCCTTGGAATCGTGATCCTTGAACTTCATCCGATCTTGGAATTTCCCAACTGCCTGGAAACCTATAACGGTAGCAGACGAACTCCTCCCGTACATCCGTGTTGAGCTTCGCATTCGGGAACAACTTCAGAAACATTCCCTTCGAGATGGCGTTCACTGGGCTTCCGGTGTCCATTTCGAAATCGATCAGCTTGCCGTTGACGCCGATCCGCAGCAGAACGGGTGGAAGAAAATCTATCTTGTGTAGACGCAAATGGTTCACCTTCGGAATCCTTTTCTTGCTACTTGAAATCACTGATGTAGAGTCCTTCTCCTTCGTGGGACAAACCTTCGCTAGATGTCCTTTTTTGTCGCAAATTTTGCACACGTAACTTTCATACTGACACTTTCGGAAGTCATGGTCTCCTTTGCCGCAAGCGAAACACCGTGCAGCATCGTTCTTCTTCTTGGTAGATCCTGGTTGGATCCGGTGTACCTCCATCAGGCCTCGTTGATGCAGGGTTGATTCCTTTTTCATCGCCAGTTTCACCAAATCGTCGTAACTCACCGTAGCGTCTTCCTCGCAAACTCGCTCGAAAATGGGGCCACGCCGCAATCCCACGACGAACATGTTCTTAATGAATTCATTTAAATTGACGCCGAAATCGCAGTCGATCGCCAACTTTTTCAGCCGGGTGGCCCATTCCACCACTGATTCGCTGTCGCCTTGACGTGCTTCGAAAAATCTCGAACGCTCTCGAAAAACCACCACCGTCGGGATAAACCGCTGGCGCATCACTTCGCAGAGCTGGGAAAAACTCTTGCATTCCGGCTTGTCCGGGAAACACAGATTCTTGATGATCTGGTAAACCTCCAGGGAAACGGAAGTCAGCAGGAACGCAGCTCTCCTCTCGTCGTCGTCTTCGTCGTTAAGGTCGTAGGCCACGAAAAAGCGTTCCAAACGTTCTTGATAAAGTGGCCAGGAATCTCCGACGTTGAACTCCGGGGGCTTCACATTCATCTTCGAATCTTCTAGATTTTTTTCTTCTCGCCGCCAAACTGTGATGTCTTGAATAATTAAAAGATAATTAGAACTTGCTTCTATTTTATTCGACAGTCACTTAATAACTAACTTTTACATTTTTAGTTTCTGACCAGCAATTGCTGCGATTGAAGTTTCATTGCATCGCAACCGTCGTCATGCCAAACAGTGGTTTTTGACATGCTGCATGCAGTGGTGCCAGTACACCACAAATCCCAAAGTCGCATCCGACACGGTTAACTGGCATTAGAAATGAAGCAATGAAAACAGGTTATGCACCGTGAAGTGAGAATAGGGTGGTATTCTTCCTCAATCAAAAACGAGCGTTGCATCAGGTAGGTAGAGGTACCTAGACGTAGACCCAGAAAGTTTCCCGATTGAGCGAGTCGGACGTGGCTATGAAGAAATTAGTAACTGAATATTTTGTGGGAACTATGCGAGGATTCGGATTTAATGCGGACCCGGGACCCGAGACAACGAGTGTGTGCGAGAGGAAATTTCCCGATCACCTGGTTCAGTTGGTCTGATGGTGAGAAGCAGGAAGCTTTGCTCTGAGAATCACTTACAATGCAGTCTCTTTTCATTGCCACAACACTCACACTTTAAAATGCCGTCAGGTGACGCAGCCAGCTCTGGGTGATTTACATCGACAATTAGACCTGAATCGTACAGTGAAGAATTTTTGTGACTTTTCTCCAGCATGCCACGCTACCTTTTCCGTGCATTTTCCATGGCGCGTTGCCTGTGTAGAGAAGTAAGAGGTACGCAAGATCGGGATAGCAAATTGATTTAGAAATTGCTGACTTTTCTAAAGTGCTAGAATAGGTACACGCTTTCCACTACGGATGCTGTTGTGCTTCCAATCCTCATTCTTTCACTTTGCATCATCCTTTCAATTTCACTTTGCAGAGCCTCGTTCGTGCTAGAATTTATTTTTTCTGTACATATGTAAGCCAATGAAATGCAACTGTTCAATTGAATGTTGATCCGGCGCTAAATCGTATTAGCTAAAGCTATAAGTGAAATACCCTTTGTAAGGTACCAAGTCCGGATCAGTGCGAGAGTTCAAGCACCTAAAACAGCTTTCACCGTCGTTACAGAACTCCTGCATAGAAGAACACTGCGATCCTTTGATTGATTTATTTGTTTTTATTAAGAGACTTTCAGCCCCTGGCTGGTTCGTCTCTTGCGATCCTTCACGAAAAAGGCTAACAATCATGGTTCGCAATTCTTCGGCCTGCAAACGCGATATGTTGCCTAGAGCTTCATCAAAACTGGCTACCATAATCTGGGGGAGAGTTGTTCACTTTTTCTCTATACTTGTTGAAGAAAATCAGATACAATGCATATGATTCCAAGCAAATATTCAATTTTGTAGAAAAATCTCAAATGGTCAAATTTGTAAACTTTCAATCCGAGGTGAAGTTGATCAACCAATGACATAACAATCTGAGATTGGAATATTTTTGAACAAACTAAATTTGATAATGCTGAATCTGAATTTGTTTTTGAAATTCTTAGAACTGGTGTATTTTGTATGTTAAAAATAAAATAAAGTTCAGTAAGTTACAGAATGACCCACAATCAACGCCTAAAGGTAGGCAATCACTTGAATTATCGTCAAATATTTGTTGAAAATATGGCCAACCACTTGGAGCACCGTTAGTTACCCAGATAGGCTTGCCGATAAATCATTTGGGGTAATGGAATTCGGGGAAATGTCCTAAAGCCCTACAAAGCAAGTCTTATTTTCCATAATCATAACCTCAACACATTGGATTTCAGGATTGGATTTTACTGGAGCATCATGTAGGTTAGTGGTTCCCTTTTTAAGCATGTGGATCCCATTTTCATCCTACGAAAAACAAAGGATTGATGCGCCGCATGTTTGGTTTCTCAGTTTTGTATTGTTTGTTAGAAGTGAGCACGCATGAAAACGAAAATAACGGAATCAACCGGTGCCGTAATCGCTTGTTTTCGAATAAGACAGTGTTTCCCAAACTTTTAAGAGATATCGTCCCCTTGGAGCTTGAGAAAAACTTTTTCGCCCCCCAAAATGAAATATATTATTTTTATGAAAAAAGGCTGAAACTTAGTTGAGCTGAAGCCCTCAAAAACCCACTATTTGACACTACTGTGAGAAACTGATATTTAATGTATCAAAATAAGTATCTCTCTTATTTAAAAAAAAAAACGCATTATTGCATGTATAACAATACATTTTGAAATCATGTTTGTGCCATACATATTCTTGAACAAAAACGAGCAAACAGAACGGACTGTAAACATTTACGAAAACTCGTTATCTTACACCAGATATTGTACTAGTGTTTTTGAAAAGGGTTCTCCTACTGGTGGGATATTGCAATACAATTTTAGAAATATTTTTAATACAGAAAGAACAAATCAGGAATATATCTGTGTATTTTCAAATGTAGTCAGCTTTTCAAAGTAAATGCAAATAATGAAAAGCCAGTATAAATTGGAGAAACTTCTATTGTCAAATAAGTAAATATGCAACAGTCATTACTCGGTTTTGAGGAAAATCAACGCTGTATTCGTGAAAAAAATCAAAATAGCTACTAGTAATAAGTTTGAAATTTTCAAACAATGTGTGATAGCTCCCATCCAAAACGTGTTCTGAAATTCGTCTGAAACATCATGATTTTCATTGAAAATTCCATGCAAAAAAGCGCACATGAATTAAAAACAAAACTTTCTCATCAAGTAAAAAACTGTTCTTCTCATAATCTCTTATAAAAGTTTCTTCATAGTTTCCTAACATGTATAATATTAGATCTCCATAATTCCTGTGAATTATTTAGGAAATTCATATTGCAGGCTTATTTGTGTTTTTTTTTCTTGGAATTTTAACGAAAAGTCCTCATAAACATAAAAACAAATTCTGTAAAATGTAGTCGATCTCAAAACAGACATTTTTCAATAATGCTAGAAACAACAAAATTTGAAATGTTGGGGATTTTTTATGATTCAGTTGACATTCTGGACTAGTATTTCATTACTTTTGATTTTTTTCAAACCTTCGGCCTGATTTTCGCCCCCTGGGGGGCGATTTCACCCACTTTGGGAATCACCGGAATAGGATGAATAATGAATATGGGAGCGTGAGATTACTGATAGCATTCATACCCTACATCTGAATTACAGCAGTGGCATAAACCATCCAAACTAGAAGACGAACAGTTATCGGGCACACCGATCGACATGATCAATGACTATATTACGACACCTTTTGAAGATTATGTGAATTCCATCAACGAAATATCGAGTGACCAAATTGATTCTATTGAAAAAAACAATTAACCTTCGCGTACCCAACGTCAATTTTGAATGATTTTCGAATCTAGAGTCAGCTATGAAAAATTCATTTCCCAACCGATTTTTTTGAAGTCAATTGCATTCGCTCCAGATTTGTCCAAATTTTCAAGGACCACCATACGGAACCGGTTCACCCTTCCGTTCCGGAGTTATTCCAGATTCTGTTGGGGTCATGACCGGCCGGAAAATGACACATGAATGCATTTTACTCTGCATCTATTGTTATTTTGGAAATTTGCACATATTATACGCCAGAAATACAAAAACTATATAACTGCAAGGAACCATTGACTTGAAATGAGGCAATCAAGTAGTCTCATGAACCGGATAGGTCCCGGGTGCCCCCAGGGAAGTGACCAAAGTGGCCATTCTAGCAACATTGTCAGAATCAATCGTGCGGCACATCAAACTTCATGATTTGTCGAAACATGAAGGAAAATAGTCCTTTCAGGCTCCTAAGACCCCTCGGATACGGCCTGGCCATACCCGGAATGTTCCGGGTGCCCCCAGGGATGTGACAAAAGTGTCCATTTCCTCAATGTTATCAAAATCAACCGTGCGACACCTCTAACTTCATGATTCGTTGAAACATAAAGGAAAATAGTCCTTCTAGGCCCTTATGGCCCCTTGGGATCGGTCTGGCCATACCCGTAATGTTCCGGATGCCCTCAGGGAAGTGGTCATTTCTCAAACATAGTCAAAATCAACCGTGCGGCACCTCTAACTCCATAATATGTTGAAATATAAAGAAAAACAGTCCTTCTAGGCCCTTATGGCCCCTTGGGACCGGTCTGGCCATACCCGGAATGTTCCGGGTGCCCTCAGGGAAGCGGTCATTTCTCAAACATAGTCAAAATCAATCGTGCGACACCTCTATCCTCATGATTCGTTGAAGAATAAAGGAAAATAGTCCTTCTAGACCAATATGGCTCCTTGGGACCGGTTTGGCCATACCCGGAATGTTCCGGATGCCCTCAGGGAAGTGGTAATTTCTCGAACATAGTCAAAATCAACCGTGCGGCACCTCTAACTCCATGATTTGTTGAAACATAAAGGAAAATAGTCCTTTTATGCCCTTTTGGCCCCTTGGGACCAGTCTTGCCATACCCGGAATGTTCCGGATGTCCCCCGGGAAGTGGTCATTTCTCAAACATATTCAAAATCAGCCGTGTGACACCTCAAACTTCATGATTTGTCGAAACATGAAGGATAACAGTTCTTTTAGGCTCCCATGACCCCTTATAGTGGTTGTGCCCACACTCGAGATGCTCCGGATGCCCCCAGGAAAGTGGTCAAAATTGCCTTTTCCACGACGTTGGTCAAATCAATCGTGCGGCACCTCAAACTTCATGATTTATAAAAACGTGGAGGAAAATGGTTCTTCTAGGCTCTTATGACCCCTCGGGAATGACCTGGCCATACCCGGAATGTTCCGGGTGCCCCCAGGAACTTGACAAAAGTGAAAACTTCCACAACGTCAAAATCAACCGTGCGACACCTATAATAACTTCATGATGTTGAAACATAAAGAAAAATAGTCCTTCTAGGCCCTTATGACCAGAGTTGCTCCCTGTTACTATCAATGGTAGGCAAACCGCCGATTTTGATAGACTGACTGCGATCCAAGTCAGCGTGTCACCGTCACTTTTCTTTTCCATTACAACTGGACTGATTGCGATGGCGGGTAGATATCACTGATCTTTAAAATTCGTTTCAAAATTAAAATAAACCCTTACCGTGATGAAATTTGAATATGTGGTACAGCATTACAAGTTTTGTATGTTGGTCATTTAAAATTTTGAGTTTTGTATAAAATTGCCAGTTCAGTTCAGTTCAGTTGCTATGATAGCACTTTGGAGTGCAGGTCAGTATCAAGTCGTTACCAGTCACTATCGTTTGATATTGATCAGCCTACAGTGATAGTGACGGTGGTGCAAAATCAGTTGTCAAATGACATGACTGATATTTCACAGCTCTGCTTATGACCCCTTGGGACCGGTCTGGCCTCATCCGGCCAGGAGAAGTGGTCATTTCTCAAATATGTATTGTCAAAATCAGTCATACGACACCTCAAATTTCATGATTTGTCAAAACATGAGAAAGAACAGTCCTGTTGGGGCGTGTGATGCATTCGGAACTAGAATACCATTTTGAGAGCAGCTTCTATTTCAAGCAGCTTCGAAAACTGCAATTTATTAAATGATTATTTAATTAACAGTAAGTAATTACATTATTTAACGACATTACGCTATAGTATTAGTTCACGCACTAATCTCCCAACAGCAGTGCACACTTCATCGTTGTTCTACCTTTCACGAACTAAAACGCACTGTTCTTTGTACGCTACCTCCAACAGGCAGTTACTGTATCGAACGTCGCTCTTTCTTCAGGGTTGCCAGTTCCACAAGTCCCTAACGTATAGGAACTATTCGCAACAAGTCCTTTTAGGCCGAACGCTTTTTGTCGTTGTTTTGAGTGTTCAAGGGCCAACTCCCTTGCAAGCTAGTCCAGAAATTTACGTTTTCTGGTTTTAACCAAGTAACACAACTAGTATTATAATAGTTTAAAATTCACGATTCATACTTAGTCGGCTGTTTATTTCCTGCATTTTTTACTTAATAACGAACACTTATATAAGCAAAACAGCGCAAAAAATGGCGGCTTATAAAACATCTTACAGGTTGTTTAAGATGTATCCAAATACACTTATATTACTCCAAATGAACGATCAAAGCAGCTTTCAAATATTGATGAGTTTAAACCGAGTAATTTGTCAGTTATAAAACTTGCACATAACACATATAACACAATCTCATTTATAAGTTGAAAATGAGTGATTTCCAAGTGATATAGATGTGTGGAAAACTTTTATAGTGCGTATTATTAACATCTTCATAATAAAGCTATTTGAAAGTAATATAACTTGAAGAATACACATATATGACCAGTCCGGCAAGAGACCCGATTGTATTCAAAGCGTGACAACTTCCAGAAAAAAAATCACGAAAAAAATATAAAGAAATATTTTATTTTGTTTTTCCTGGACAAATGCAGTTAGCTTCTTCAACATAAAAACTGATTTTCAAGAAATGGAGCCGATGATTGCTAAATATTTGGATAACAAATTATCAAATGGGACTTATTCAGTGATGTTATCACTGATTTACTTGCGCTCCAAGATCTATGGTGAAACTTATTATTTCAGTCAGTCATAGTTTATGCGCCGTTGATTTGAAGTAAAAAATGTAGCATATTCCTGCCATTTGATACTGCTTCGTTGATTCGTTTAGCTCGCACGGAAAATGTAATATGGCGGATTGTCTATGAGGATTACAGTGCTGTTCAAAATATTTTAAATGCAGTTGAAATTTTTATTCATACATGAAATTTGACCCTTGACCCGTCATAGACTGATTATGACGACCCATAATAGAGTACAGTCAGGTCTTTTTCTACGTGGTTTTAATTCACGCGGCCGCGTAAATGAAAACTCCATACAAAAAAAACATTGTCCTATTTTTGCATGATTCGTCGAGAAATGATGAGACTTTTTTACGCGGTTTCTTGAATTTTGAACTGAGTTTTATTTTTACGCGGTACGTATCCCCCGCGTAAGAAAAAAACTGGCTGTATTATTAAACTTAAAAGCAGTTTCTTGAACGATGATGAGCAAATCAAGGAATTTATAAAAGTAATTTGGTTCCTTACTTTTATTTACGTACTCATATTTTCATTCGACACTGTAATTTGAATCATGTTTCTCATATAATAAAGAGGAACAGAAAATACAAATCATTTGTTTTGATGTAGAACAAGTATAAATTTCATCAAAATTACATCTGGCGAGCAACTATACAACTAGAGCTTTTCATAACATTTATAATACATTTTATTAACAACTTTTCAACAAACTTACTTATTTGTTTGTTTTGTGATACGCCAAAATAACTATATTATAGCATTTTGGTTATCTGTCAAAGTGTCAAAATAAAATCGATAGTAAAGACGAATCATTCTGCTAATAGAGGCTGATAGTTTCTTGAATTACCGGTGAAATTTAATGTGCTCAGTGACGGTTCACGATGATGTCCGACTAGCTTATGTCGGGAACAACCCGTAATTGGATGGTTCCTGAGTGTGGAGAATTGGACAGCGGCTAGGAAACGCAGCAAATGAAACCGGAATAGAATCTTGACAAAAATTGTTGGTGGATTTAGCGATTGTGTTCCGGCTGCAGGTTTTCATTGTATGGACCATAACGCCAAGTGCTCTGGCTGGACACTTCTCACATTAGTGAATGTGGTTCCTTTTTTGACAGGGAAGGTAATCGCGGTAGCTGCTTTCAGACGAACTTGTTCGGTTGGTTCCGATAGCTCAGTACTGCAACGAGCTGTTGATCTTTTTGAAACTTAACTGATACCCGGTCTGGAGTTTTATTGACGGAAGAAAGTTTCGGGATACTACAGCTTGGAATCTTTTTTATTTATTATCTAGTTGAATAAGTTGGTTATTTCATGTTTTACTGATGAATTTGTTTGCCGTAGACGGGTTTATCCCCACATAGCCTTTGCGGATGAAATAATAACTGAGTAGTCGTACGATGGCCGCAGTATGGCTCATCAACAACCTGTGAATTAAAACGTAAACATTGATTTCTGTCAAGATTGGACGGTGATAGATGTTGAATATAAGATTTTTCTACGTATTTTTTCAAGTTATACAGCCAAAGATATTCTCTTGCTATTAGTCAGCATCCAACAGAAAATAAACTTAAAAATAACACTTGATGTTTTCTTATGCTCTTATAATACTTTTATAAAGCATCTTTTGAAGTTTTTTTTTCTAAAGATGTTTTCTGTGTTACTTGGGGTTGCGGTAGTAACTAGAGTTGCTGATGTGAGCAGAAAATATGCTTTGTTGCTGCAACTGTCAATGATTCACCTGTCTGTTCTGCGTTTACATGCGACACCACCTTTCAACTTATTATAAAGCAGATCCACATTCGGTTTTGGCGTCGATTTTTCAGCCTTGTCCTGAAAATTAAGGCGCCATTAGACTGTTTGTCGTAATGCCAAATATTTGTCATTGTAGTCTTACATTCATCAGGATTCACGTTGTGTTGACCTTTTGTCGAGCTTATTTGGCCAAATATTTGTCATGTGTAATGGAACCTTTACAGTAGTTCCCGTGGTAAATCCGAAACGAACTCTGTGAGGCCCGATTGGTCTGAAATAGTCAAAGGTCTTCAGGATGATTATTAGGCCGTCCCTTATTTTGCAAAAAATAGAAATGTTATAAGTTCGTTAGTGGAAAATTATCGTTTCAGCTAAGAAATGATCGTGTCAAAATTTGAAATCCGTATCTCAAGGCTAAGTGGTCCCTCAATGGGCCTAAAGTTGTCAAAAATGGTATGGGACCGAAAAAACATGAAATTTTTTTCGACAAACGCTATTCTACTAAAACCGGTGACCCAAAACTGTGCTTAGAATTGCAATATCTCTACTCGTTTCCGAGTTATTGGCAAAAAACAACCGAAAAATCGGCATTTTTGACCATTTTTTTTAGGTTCCGTAAGAAACCTACCCTATTTTGCTCAATAACTCAAAAACGAGTAGAGATATCGCAATTCTAAGCACATTTTTGGCCCTTTAGACTCTTTAGGGTCCTAAAATCACCGGTTTTAGAAGAATAGCGTATTTTTTCGTCAAAAAAAAAATCATGTTTTTTTGGTCCCATACCATTTTTGACAACTTTAGGCCCCTTGAGGGACCACTTAGCCTTGAGATACGGATTTCAAATTTTGACACGATCATTTCTTAGCTAAAACGATCATTTTCCATTTACGAACTTATAACATTTCTAATTTTTGCAAAATAAGGGACGGCCTAATGATTGTTCTCATAGCATCACTTTGAGATGTCGCAAGATTGATTTCGACAACGTTGTAGTAATGCCTAAGGTAATGCTATCCTTGACCATTTCCTCACGGGGCATACTGGACATTTCTAACAATCAAAGGATCAAGACTCACTATTTTATTTTATGCTTTGACAAATCGTTAAGTTCAAGGTATCACACTATTGGTTTCCACAGCTTCCCGGAGGACTTCTGGGACATATCCGGTGTGGTGAAGTTGTTTCCAAGGGGCCTTGGGAACCTATAATGGCTATTTTCCTTCATGTTTCGACAAATCATGACGTTTGAGATGTCGCACGAAGGATCAACGTTGTGGAAATGGCAATATTGACCACTTTCCTGGAGGCATCCGGAACATTTCGGGTGTGGTCATTCCAGAACCATCCTAAGGGGTCATGAGAGCCTAAAAGGACTGTCATCCTTCATGTTTCGACGAATCATGAAGTTTGAGGTATCGCACGGTTGGTTTTGGCAACAATTGCGAAATCACCCCATCACTAAGCCATCCGGTACATTCCAGGTGTGGCCAGACCGATCCCAAGGGTCCATAATGGCCTAGAAGGACTATTCTCCTCTTTGTTTCAACAAATAATGAAGTTAGAGGTGTTGCACGTTCGATTTTGACAACTTTGTGGAAACGGGCACATGGGCATCCGGAACATACCATGGCCAGGCCGTTCCCGAGAGGTGAGAAGATACTGGAAGGACTATTTTTTTGTGGTTCGACAAATCATGAAGTTCGAGGTGTTGCACGATTGATTTGACCAACGTTGTAGAAATGACCACTTTCCTGGGGGCATCCAGAACATTCCGGATGTGGCCAGAACCATTCTTAGGGGTCATGGGAGCCTAAAAGGACTGTTATCCTTCATGTTTCGACAAATCATGAAGTTTGAGGTGTCACACGGTTGATTTTGACAACGTTGTGGAAATGGTCACTTTTGACACATTCCTGGGGGCACCCGGGTATGGCCAGGTCGTTCCCGTGGGGTCATAAGAACCTAGAAGGACAATTTTCCTCCACGTTTTGGCAAATGATGAAGTTTGAGGGGCCGCACGATTGATTTGACCAACGTCGTGGAAATGGCAATTTTAACCACTTTCCTGGGGGCATCCGGAGCATTCCGGGTGTGGCCACAACCACTCTAAGGGGTCATGGGAGCCTAAAAGGACTGTAATCCTTTTTGTTTCGACAAATCATGAAGTTTGAAGTGTCACACGGCTGATTTTAAATATGTTTGAGAAATGACCACTTCCTTGAGGGCATCCGGAACATTCCGGGTATGACCAGACCGGTCCCAAGGGGCCATAAGGGCCTAGAAGGTCTGTTTTTCTTTATATTTCATCATATTATGGAGTTAGAGGTGCCGCACGGTTGATTTTGACTATGTTTGATAAATGACCACTTCCCTGAGGGCATCCGGGTATGGCCAGACCGGTCCCAAGGGGCCATAGGCCTAGAAGGACTATTTTCCTTTATGTTTCAACGAATCATGAGGATAGAGGTGTCGCACGGTTGATTTTGATAACATTGAGGAAATGGACACTTTTGTCACATCCCTGGGGGCACCCGGAACATTCCGGGTATGGCCAGGCCGTTTCCGAGGGGTCTTAGGAGCCTGGAAGGACTATTTTCCTTCATGTTTCGACAAATCATGAAGTTTGATGTGCCGCACGATTGATTCTGACAATGTTGCTAGAATGGCCACTTTGGTCACTTCCCTGGGGGCACCCGGGACCTATCCGGTTCATGAGACTACTTGATTGCCTCATTTCAAGTCAATGGTTCCTTGCAGTTATATAGTTTTTGTATTTCTGGCGTATAATATGTGCAAATTTCCAAAATAACAATAGATGCAGAGTAAAATGCATTCATGTGTCATTTTCCGGCCGGTCATGACCCCAACGGAATCTGGAATAACTCCGGAACGGAAGGGTGAACCGGTTCCGTATGGTGGTCCTTGAAAATTTGGACAAATCTGGAGCGAATGCAATTGACTTCAAAAAAATCGGTTGGGAAATGCATTTTTCATAGCTGATTCCAGTTTCGAAAATCATCCAAAATTGACGATGGGTACGCGAAGGTTAATAGAACATGCTGGATCCACATCATGGTTCGAATACCGTAAGTCCAGGTTAACTGCTTCAAATATTCATAGCGTCATAAAAGCGATGGAAACTAGCGAAAAAAATATGAGCCATCCAGAACGGTACCTTACCTTCCAAAAGAAATTTGGATCATCTCAGTGGATATAATTTACCACAGTTAGCCTGGGGGAAAGAGAAAGAAGATGTGGCGTTCAATTTGCTGAAATCTGCCGATGCATATTATAATTTTGGAAAATGTGGTTTATTCATCGAAAAAAAGCGAAATTACCAGGCTGGCTCGCCAGATGGCATAAGCGATTGTCGAAAAACTGGACTAGAGATCAAGGCGCCTTGCAAATTGGTCGTTTGAAATTTATTAATTTGAAAATAACATTTACTATTTTATTTGCAAACGGAAATAAAAATCGACTTATTGCTTGGGTTAGAATACGATTATCCTTAGTTAAACCAATTAATCTTTTAACTTCAACTCAACGACTAGCTATGGCACTCGTATTCGCTACACTTCTGAAAGTCGGTCTCCCTTCTTAGATTCAGTTTATTGAGAATAATAACTTTCTCTTCCATAACGTCATTGCTCTCAAAAACCTCTATCTGCTAGAACATAATCACATGTCTTTAACAAATCTAACTTCTGTACAATTGTATCGTCAGTGGCTGATCCACCAAATTGTGGACTCATAAATGTAATAAGCCTATTCTTATCAATAGCAACCATTACTTTGAAAGTGTTGTGGTGCTTATGTGTGGACCACGTAATTTGCTGCTTTAATACTCCCGTTGGTTTGTCGAGCATGAACTCTGATCCATAAATTACAGCTCTATACAATTCCCAGGAACAATAAAGAAATCGTTGTGCCGTAGGTAAGTGGTTTTTGACTTGGCCGACGGCTCGTGCCGCTGCCCGTTACGCCATGCGGTGAAGTTTTATTGGAAAGTAAATAGTTTTCAAAAGAAGAGATTACGATTGTGTTAGAATATCCCAACGATTCCGCTAATGATATGGCCGGGACTGCTCCATTCGACCAGTTTTCCGCGTGTGAAAGTGTCGCGCGTCGATTGATGCATGCTGAGGTTCAAAAATCCATCCCATTAGTACATTTCGTATGGCTTTTGCTAATCAAGTGATTTTATTCCGATGCAGTAGAAATGAGAATAATGGCAGACGACGAGAAACTTGGCTGGCGAGATCTTTCCTATGGAAATGCTTCATTTTATTTATACATGTTAAATTTACTACACTAAATACGCGCCAGAACCAAAAATTTAATTTTTAGATTCAGCAAGTGTTAATGCATTTCAGATATCCAGTTGATATCCGGATGCATTAATGCGGGGCTTACTGTTGCAGAAGACGACCTCAGGATGCACGTGCGAGTCAAGGCATACCTCGAAATGGGTCGTTAGATGTACAGTAGAGCAATCACCTTCCACCTCCAGGACTAAAAATGTTTACGTCTACGCATAAAAGTAAATGGGAAAAACAGACACAGACATTTTTCTTCCATAAAAGCACTCCCGGCCAGTGGGCGATTGATTGTACATACATACATACATACATACATACATAATGTGGGGCAGCAGGGACAGGAGTCCAGGGGCCTGACGAACCCCCCCCCCCCCCCCTTCTGCGAGTCGGGTGGAAGCTTGAGAGTCTTCCCGAAGCGAAAACCGTTCACACACCCGTGTGGATTACCACTTTTGGCGCTTCCTTCAAGGAGTGACCGGGCTTCTGGTCTCCAGACAGCTCAAGAGGAGGATGCCTAGGATGTGACGGGAGTTCAACAGTGGGCTCTGTTGGATTCCCATAAAAAGCCACACATCTGCAAGCAACTCCGTACAAGCGACCTGGTACCGCTTCCAAAGTGCCTTAGCCCAAACACCCGGAGTGCCGACCGGCACATTAGGATCGACGCCAGTAAGACCCTAATTATGGCAAACTGGTTGCACATGGACATGGACACGAGCAAGTAATACGTATATACTACCAGACGTTACCGTACTATTCCACTACCCTAGTAAGAATGGGTGACACCTTTCCGAAACGGCGAGTGGGCTAATGGTATGGTTGCCCCCATCCCGTTAAAACCTTGGCAGGCCTCCAAGTACGTTCCAAACTCGCCACCTTAGCCGGTGGAAGTAGGCTCAGTTGAACATTCCTGATTAGTGCCGATCTGGCTCTGAACACGGTTCCCCATAAAGGACCGTGTCAACCCTAGCATGGCCTCACTGCTTGCAAAGATCACCATGGGATCACGACGGCAACTACTTACGACGGGCGAAGATAGCGGCTTGAGGGGGGACCCAACCAGATGGAGAAGAAAAACAATTACACAATAAAGGAGGTAGCAGATGATAAGGATGCGAGCGCATTCCTAAGGAGCAGTAGGTTGACACGTGCGCCGGTAGAAATTTTTAGTATCGCTGCAACGGATAACAGCAGCACGCCACGAAGTGGGCAACATGGACTCTTTGAAGCAAAAGGGGTAACGAGTCAAATGTCCACACCAAGCGGTATCACTAAAGGAGGGCCCCCGGTGTCTACACGCGGGCAGAAGCACCACTCAAGAAGGCCTACAACTTGCGAGGCCCAAGGTGTCAATGGTGGAGTTGAACAGGCAGGTCATCGAGCTGCATAAATACGTAAAAGGCCGTAACAACGTGCACACTGAGATTAAGCAAAGGGTGTCGAGCCTCAGGTATGCGGTGTTGGAAGCTGACCGCGAGCACAAAGCGTTGCGTAAGAGAGCTGAGACTGCAGAAAAGGCTTTGAAGCTGGCTTTGGAGCAGATTGCGGTGGTGAAAGCATCAACAGAGTTGCAGGAGACGCCGAAAGGACGCAGAAATAAGAGCTCGAACAAGCGGGATAGAGAAACACCAGGCGAGGAGGAACGCCCGAAGAAGACAAAGAATGTTCAAGGTAGCGAGGAGTTGAGCGACGAGAGAGCCAACAGCGATTGGAACGTCGTCAAAATCGCAAGGAGAAGAAGAAAAATCAGCTCAAAAAGGAGGAAACGAAAGGGAATAATCGGATCGAAAAAGGTAGAAAGCCGGCTCGAGACGAAAGGAGATCCAAAGAGAACAGGCAAGAACGCCGTCTACCCCATCGAGAGAGATACATGGGAGACGCCCTGCTGGTCAAGGCAAACGACCAACAGTCGTACGCAGCAATCCTCAAGAAAGTCCGAGAGGATCCGGAGTTGAAGGAATTGGGTGAGAACGTGGTGAGAACCAGGTGCACTCAGCAAGGAGATATGCTCTTTGAGCTGAAGAAGGATCCGGCGATTAAAAGTTCTGCCTACCGAGAGCAGTTCGCCAAGTCATTGGGCGACCTCGTCGGGGATGGTGGGAACGTGAAAGCTTTGTGCCAAGAAGCAACGATCGAATGCCGATACCTGGACGAGATCACAACAGTGAAAGAGCTTAGTCGTGAACTGAAGACGCAATGCGAATTGGGAGAAGAGGTTCTAACGATCCGTCTGACGAAGGAGTATAGACTGTTTCAGAAATTATAAATACACTTTGTTTATTAAATTAAATGAACTGTTCTAATGATTTTTACCAACTTCTTTCAGAGTATAGCATATTGTACTCCATATTTTTATATTTCCGTTCAATTGTCTTGATATTTTAAAGAACAGTCGAGTTCTCTAACAAATAACTTAATTTTTCAAATTTGCATTTGCACAAAGGTGTTTTTTAATGATTTCAACATTTTTTATCACTAAATACCAAAAATTATCTAAATTTTATCACATTTGCTTTCTCAACAAGTTGTCTACGGAATGCCTTGATCAAAATTTGGAAAAAATCGATAAAGGCATTTCCACAACATTTTTTCGGAGATCAAGTCTCTCATTTTTTAAGGTTTTCTACGGAACATAAGAACTACCACACAGTTTCTTAGCTTTCCTGAACGCATTTAATCTAAACAAACTTAGTTTTTCAGCTCATTCGATCCTTCAGATGGCAAAGTTTGTCATACCATAAAAACGAATGCAGTAAACTGTAATTAAGACATTCGTTTGCTTAACGTTTGTTGCTACTGGTGTTGTTGAGAAATTTGAAACAAAAATGTTTGTTTTGAGAAGGCCCGTAATGATGGTTCTTGATCAAATATTCCAGTTAAAATTACTTTTACCAATCGAGAAATATCTTTTATTATCGATGCAGTAATTTTTATAGTGTTTGGAAATTAAATATTTTATCTGTGAGATTTTTTTCTTTTCTACTATGCTACATGTTTTGACCACTTTGTGCAACTTTATATTTTAATCATCTAGTTTACAGAGCCCAATTTTTTAACTTTTACCACAAACATCAACAAAATTGGTATTATTTGCTTTGTTAGCATGTTTACTATAAGAGCTAGAAGAAACTTTTTTGGATATTGTGCTCAAATTGAAATGGTAGGTTATCGTTAGTGTATTTATAATTTCTGAAACAGTCTATACCAAGGCACACAAACAGCGATGATTCGACTGTCGGTGCCTGCGGCTAGCAAATTGTTGAAGATAGGCAAGGTACGAGTTGGTTGTTCGGTGTGCCCGCTGAGGGTCGCCGCCCGAATAGCAAGGAGTGACCGCAAACGGGTGTTGAGATGCTTCAAGTGCATGGGCTTTGGACACATGTCGGCCAACTGCAAAGGCCCAGACAGATATGAACAATGCAGAAAATGTGGAGAGAAGGGACACTTTGCGAAGGACTGCTCGCAAGCACCAAAGTGCATGCTCTGCACAGCGGAAGAAGGAAACGTCCATTCGACGGGTGGTACAAGTGCCCTGCATATAAGAAGGCGATCGCAGGCCAACAGTAATGGAGATAATGCAGATCAACCTGAATCATTGTGATACCGCACAGCAACTGTTGAGGCAGTCAACAACGGAAGCAAAGTGCGATGTTGCGATTATTGCAGAACGGGACGGGACGGGATGCCCAATGTGGCGTTGAAATCGGCGATCCTAGCCATGGTCCTAGCTTATCCCGATATGTTCAGGACGGTGATGCAGAAATGTTTGGAAGAAGGTCACTTCCCAGACATATGGAAGGTGCAGAAACTGGTTTTACTGCCAAAGCCAGGAAAACCGCCGGGTGATCCAGCATCGCATAGGCCGATATGCCTGCTGCACACCAAATTTTTTGGAATGCTTCCAGCACAAAAAAAATCAGCAAAATTAATTGCTGAATTTCAGCAAAAATTTTGCTGAATATCAGCACAACGTTGCTGATCAACTGTCAAAATTGCTGGATGATTCAGCAAGTTGAAAAATAATTGCTGATACCGTAATCCGGGGTAACATTGATCAGAATTTTCGATCTTTCTTGAATAATTCTCTTGTTAATGCAAACGTTACATGTTTTATATTTTTAAAACAAGTACTGGCCATCTGAGTACGTGTTAAGGTACTCGAAAAAGTATTGTAAGACTTTCAAACATGTTTAAGTAGTCTTTTTAATCTAATGTTTGAATTTGTTGATTTGGGGTAACATTGATCATGTCAGTGATCAATGTTCGTTGGTGTTGAAAATATCCTTGCTTACTAAATTCGGGGTCGCTGATTTCGAATATGTTGTCAAAATTCTTACATGTTATGTACTTTTTTAGTTATTTTAAGATTAAAATCCTCCAAACCGCGAATTACGCCCAAAGGTAGGCAATGGCATAAGGAATTTATAGCCTACTCTCAATAAATCGTATATTTTATTGAAAAATAGCATTTTCATAAAAGTTTCGTTCATTCAATCCAACTCTAGGATATCATATTGAAGTAATACAGTGATTTCGAACCTCATATTGTATCTAGTATTCATGCTATGCATGAATGTTTGACAATGCATCTCATTGCGTTACGAAACTTAGTTATGGAAAAATCGATTTATTTCAATGTTTATGAAATTCAATTTTCAAGAATTACATGTCATTTAATAGCTAAATAACAGCAGATTAAGATATACCATTCGATAGCAGAAACTGATTCATTGTAAAATGCTTGTTTAAACATTTCATGAGGTCGGTCAAGCCGATCAATCTTACCCCGCTGATCAATGATACCCCGTTTTACGGTACTCAGTAAATTCGTATTGCTGAATGAAATCAGCACAAAAAAAATCAGCAAAGTTTGCTGAATACCAGCAAACAAAATTTGCAGTGTGGACACACTTGGGAAGCTGCTAGAAAAGGTCATCCTTAACAGGGTGGTGCCGTTTACAGAAGGAGAGCATGGACTGTCACAGATGCAGTTTGGATTCCGTAAGGAAAAATTGACGGTGGATGCTATCCGGACGGTCCTGCAGAGGGCCGAGAAGGCTTCAAAACAGAAGAGGAAAGGAAACCGGTACTGCGCCGTAATCACAATTGGGAGGCTATTGCCGTAGCGCTGCACAGAATGCGGGTTCCAGACTGCCTGTGTCGGATCATGAAAAGCTACTTCCAGAGGAGAATGAAAGTGACGGCGGGAGTTCCACACGGCTCCATCCTCGGGCCAACGCTGTGGAACGCTATGTACAACGGAGTGCTTACGCTACAGCTACCCACAGGCGTCGTGCTCGTGGGCTTTGCGGACGATATCGTCTTATCAGTAACATGCGAGTCACCGGAGGAGGTAGAAATGTTGGCAGCAGAATCGATCGGTATCATCGAAAATTGGATGAATGGAGTCAAGTTGAAGATAGCCCACCACAAAACGCAGGTGCTATTGGTGAGCAACTGCAAGGCGGTGCAGCGAGTGGAAATCTCCGTCGGAGAACACGCAGTGGCACCGAAGCAAGAATTGAAGCACCTGGGTGTGATGATCGACGATCGGCTAAACTTTAACAGCCACGTCGACTACGCCTGTGAAAAAGCAGCGAAGACGATCAACGCACTGTCGAGGATTATGCCAAACACCGGTGGTCCGAGAAGCAGCAAGAGGCGGTTGCTTGCGAGCGTGTCATCTTCAATACTGCGGTACGGAGTCCCAGCCTGGGGTGCGGCGCTAAAAACCAAGCGAAATCGGGGGAAGCTTAACAGCGCGTTCCGGCTCATGGCCATACGAGTAGCGAGCGCGTATAAAACAATATCGTCGGAGGCAGTTTGTGTGATTGCAGGGATGATCCCGATCTGCATCACCTTGGAGGAGAACATCGAGTGCTATAAGCGGAGGAGGACCAGCCAAGTGAGAACGTTGGTGCGAACGGCCTCAATGACAAAGTGGCAACAGGAATGGGATTCCACGGAGAAAGGAAGATGGACCCTAATGTGTGGACTTGAGGAGAAGTGAACTTCCACCTAACCCAGTTTTTGTCTGGTCACGGCTGCTTCAGGCAGTACCTACAGTGCATCAAACAATTGTCCGTACAGTAATTTTTTGGTCAAAATATTTTTTCATTCAAATATTCATAACTTTTTCATACGTCAATCAAAAACTCTGAAATTTTGACCAATCATGAATCATATATTAAAGCTCCATTAGTAAAATTTTGAGCGAGATCGGATAAGTTTTCTGAAAGTTTTTAAACTTTTAGAAAAACTAATAAGATTTCTGAACACATATTTAAAACATTATATCTCAGTATGTACTCGATGAATCTTTTTCATTTTTTTTTGTGTTACTGCTGATACCTAAGGCTTTCATATGCAGGTACTTCAGAGGTTTTATATTCATTACAAAAAATATGAAAAATGTGCTTATGTAGTTGACGATATTTAAAAATTTACCATATTTTGCACATATAATCTGCCAAACGTTTTCCACTAATAAAAGTGCATTGACTGAATGAAAAATACATAGGACCTACTATTCATATGTAGTTTAGTAGGTCCTGCATAAAAATATTACATTAACCCTTTGAAGCCGGAGGGGTCATATATGACCCCGGCGATGAAACCGAGTATAACAACCATGTTCGAGACCAGCGAGGTTGCGACAGCAGCAGCGAAACAATTCGGCTTCAAAGGGTTAAGAGAGTTTAAAAACGCTGAAAACACTTGGCACTTTTATTGATCAAAATGTGGTAAATTTGCAAAGGACACTCTTAACATATACAGATTTTTCATATTTTTGTAGTGAATATAAAACCTCAAACGGAGCTGCATATGAAATCCTTAGGTATAAGCTGTATCACGAAAAAAATGAAAAAGTTTCATCGAGTACATATTGAGATATAATGTTTTAAAAATGTGTTCAAAAATCTTATAAGTTTTACTAAAAGTTCTATAACTTTCAGAAAACTTATTCGATCCCGCCCAAAATTTTACCAATGGGGCTTTGATATATGGTTCATGATTGATAAAAATTTAAGCGTATTTGATTGATGTATAAAAAAATTATGATCATTTGAATGAAAAATTATATTGACTAAAAAATTGTTGTACGGACAATTGTTTGATACACTGTACATCGGTTTGGCCATGCCGTTTCGCCCTTCTGCTCGGAGTGCGAAAACGTGGAGGAGACACCGGAGCACGTGGTGTTTATCTGCCCCAGATTCGAGGCGGTAAGAAGATCGATGCCGGCTTAAGCGTGGACAACTTCGTCGACGAGATGTGCCGTACTGAAGAGACGTGGAATGCGATCAGGAGAGCAGTCACAAAAATGATGACGGAGCTGCAGCGAAAGTGGAGGAGCGACCAGAAAGCTGGGATCGCTTGAAGAGGAAGTGCACAGATGAGAAGCACTTTTAAGAAGCGACAAAAAGTGCAAGAGCACTGTAACAGAAGAGCGCATGAGCGCATTGCCCCCTGAAGCAGTCGCATCAATGGTACCAGGGGCAGGGCCGGATCTAAGGGGGGCCAGGGGGGCCTGGGCCCCGGGCCCCCACATTTTAGGGGCCCCCACAAAAACCTTTTTTGGTTGCTAACGTAAGCTTTATTTTTCACTAGCTGTCCCGGCAAACGTCGTTCTGCCTGCCTACTGTGTTTTTTGACATGCAGCTCCATAGGGACGTCCCCGGCGAAGTCATCCGTATGGAAGCCCCCCGTTCCAGAAACCGGAGAGGTCTCGCACCAAGCTAAGAACCTTCCCCGGCCCCCGAAATACCCACATACAAAATTTCACACCGATCGGTCCAGTAGTTTTCGAATCCATAGCGGTCAGACAGACAGACAGACAGACAGACAGACAGACAGACCGACAGACAGACAGACAGAAATCCATTTTTATATATATAGATATTGCTCAAGTACTGATCGAAAATAAGGAAAAACATTTTTGGTCACCTCTCAGAAGGGCCTCCACATCCGCTCGGGCCCCGGGCCCCCACAATCCTTAATCCGGGCCTGACCAGGGGGATCGAGGCATCTAGGTGTAGAAGATTTTTTCCAATTGGTTTTCTCTGCTGGGGAGGTAGGGGGGAAAAAAACATACATACACTGAGGATACTGTTCGTATGTTTTTCATAGTTTACATCTTATGAATCAGTTATTTTCACTTTTTTCCTCATTTCATAGTTCTCGTATGCTTTCCATACTTTGAAAAGCGAAATCCATAAAACTTGTCGTATGAAAAATCTCATTAGAAGCATCGTATGAAAATCATAAGATGTGTTATGAAACACCATTGCTGAAACACAACAAAACCTTTTATTGGCTCCTTACCACTTCAACCTCCGAAGCGTCGATGGGCAAATGAGTAAAGCACGCACTCGCCAATCTTGACGTTCCTGGTTCGATTCCAGGTTGCGATTTTTTTTTTTAATTTGTGCAAAATATTTCATGAAAATATGTATAGTCATACGACATAGTTTCAGTTTTTATACGTTATCGCTATGATTTTCTTACGTGAGTGTTATGAAATTTATACAGTTACAGTATGACAATAATAATTGGCGCTTTGAATCCAAAATCATAGTTCGGTACTATGATTTTCGCAAGAAATTCTTGTGGCAAAAAATC
Organism: Aedes albopictus; assembly: GCF_035046485.1. Taxonomy (NCBI): domain Eukaryota; kingdom Metazoa; phylum Arthropoda; class Insecta; order Diptera; family Culicidae; genus Aedes; species Aedes albopictus. Next base: position 246,693,312 of record NC_085137.1, on the reverse strand, counting down.
ATAGTTGTTTCGTATGATTTTCGGAGTTGCAGTATCCTCAGTGTACATAATGACATTCCTACATATCGTCCCCGTAATGCTAGAACTAGGTAACTCGAAATTTGACGTTTTTGAGTTGAATATACCATTATATCGAGCTTTTTGAGCTGCATAATATATCCAAAGACCAATGAAATACGATTATAAACAACGAAAATATTCACCATGTTCAAAACTAGGTATCTCAGTGTAAAATACACAAACTGAGTGCTATAACTAGGTAACTCCAGCTCCAGCCACACAGGTTAAAAGCTATGGGACGCTTGGACGTGGAAATGTTACTACTTTTTCTTTTGTTAGTAGATTGAAAATCTACTAATGTTTTTTTTTTTTTTTTTTCATTTTAGGCCTAAAAACTTAAAATATTTTACTTGTATTGATTTGGCTAAAACTGTGATTGTTCGTAGACGATTATTTTATGAACATTTTGGGGTGTCATGTGGTGATATAACAGGCATCTTAGCAAATTAAGTAATTACACGTTAATTTCAATATGTGAACCCTTTTAAATTTGCATACTGCAACAAGAAAACTGAAAAGAATGATATCAATACTGCCGTAATTCTGCAAAGTGACGTAAGCGCCATTCAAAATGTCGATATTTTGTGGTATATTTGAGTGCTATAGCTAGGTAACTCGACAATTTTTCAACCATTTATTATTTTTATCAAAAGTTTAAACCAAAAAAGTTCAAAACTTTTTCTTGTTGCAGAAAGAGTAGAAGCTGAATAAGCTATCAATGCTAAAAAAAAATATTATTTTAAAGGCTCCATACCTTTGGAACAACTGCATGAAAAATTGTAAATTTTCAAAGTCGTTTTTCTTGAAACTATTATTTTCGAGTTACCTAGTTCAGCATTAAGGGGACGATATAACGATACCAAAAGAGTATCGTATTTTCGGCTATTCTATGGTTAGGGTAGAAAGGGTGGAGGTACCTACCATGCATTAATAACACATATCGCTTTAGACTGAAAGGCTCCAGGGTAAAATGCTTGAAACCAAAAAAGATATTGCATTTCCATCAAAACAGGATCGTCCCGGGTCGATATACAGTTTCAATTCGTTGCACCTCCGAAGAATCAAATTTATTAACCACAAAAAGCTCTATATAGCAAACCGCTATCAAAACGACGCGGAAAAGCCTTGAAAGTCCAACGAAGCGTAACTGAACCAGAAATGTCCACGACAAAATTAATCGAACCAAAAAGTAAGAAAACGCCACCTGCTTGAAACGATTTAGTTTTAATTTATTTCATTTCAGTACACATGTTCAATCCACCACGCGGGCTGACATACATGATTCACCCAACTCTAACATTCCATCTCTTACACTGGTCACTTTTATTAAACCTTCCGCTTCGCTACTGAACTAGTTTGTCGCGTTTTACACCATTCCGCAGTTGAAGGCGATCGCCATTTGATTAGTTGATCCAGCATTCAAACATCCAACAAACACGCTATTCCATTCTTGATTAGTCATTTACATTGAGGTACAGCCTAGTAATATGTATGTATCATAAATAATCTTGTCAAGATCAATCATCAACGATGTAGTTCACGGCCGTTTGGATCACTGGTCGGCGGGGTCGTTCACTTTGGAGGGCGTTACTTCTTCCGAAGAAGACGTAGTCGAGGGCCACGATTGCCACGGTGCAGCGGTTCGATGGAACGTGTTGTCCAGGAAAGGATAACCCGTGGAAGCACCATGACCTTTGAAGTGATACCTGTGATTATGGGGACGGTCTTGATGGAACCGGTGATGGTGGCCATGCTGCACCCATGGCGGTGGGGATCCAACAAACTGATTCTCATTAAGAGGAGGTCCATTGAACTCAGCACCAAAGGGAGGCCCGGAAAAGTTGAGTGCTGGTGGCCCCCCGTGATGATGCCCCTCTCCGTGTTGTCCTCGATGATGGGGAGGGCCGTGGTTGTAGTGTGGGCCAGGGAAAACGGGGGGACCGTGAGGCCAACTTGGTAGTCCTGAAAATTAATAACAAGATCTTAGTATCCAGCCATCAATACCATAGAAAATAAAAATAGAAAATAGTTTAGTGTGACTGACAAGGAGTAAATAGCAGGCCTGCCCAGTGAGTGAGAATAGTGTCGCTGAAGGTACGAAAACTGTTCAATTCTAAAAATTAAATAAAAAAAATGCTGTTACGAAATGAGCTTTGTAGGGGAATCGATAAAAAATAATTAGGTGACACCTTTCTTAACTGGGAGGATCACCAGATGAAAACTTTTGCATTGTTTAAAATTACCTTCTCTTTTTCTAGAGACGAACCAGCCAAGGGCTGATAAAGATAAATCAATCAATCAATTCTCTTTTTCTTCATCTCCTTTCTGGAGTAATGTTCCAAGTGAGACAAACGCTGCTTAGTGTTATATGAACACTTGCACAGCTATTAACTGAAAGCTTCGTCTGCCGATGACCCTTTTGCATATTTACGTGTATATCGTGTAGCAGGCACGAAGATACTCTATGTTTCCAGGGCATTCCAGGGGTGTTCAAAGAGTTACAGGAGGTCTCAGGAGTGTTACATATTTATTTTTCAGGAAATGATAGAGGTGTTCCAGGGTTTCCTAAAGTGTTCTACGGGATTTAGGAAGCGTTCTAGGGAGTTTCAGGGGTTGGTTGGAGAGTTCACCCAAATGACTTAGAACCGGTGCTCTGATATGCAGAGTAAGCTCGATGATCTTGCCGATCGCTCCTCGGCAGCAGGTCTTACCATCATTGCAATGTCAACAAGACCAAATCGTTAGATATAAACACGGTCAATCCTTCCAGCTTCACGGTAGCTAGGCAAGCAGTAGATAATGTTGAAAGCTTCCGATATCTTGGTAGCCTAATGGCGGCCGATGCATAATGGGTTCAGAGCCGTATTTACGCAGACGAAAATGTTTGTGCCTAAACCTTAAATTTTTAGAAACATGGTATCTTTGGAAAAGTTTCTTCTTACTTTTCGACCTTTTTCTCATCATTGTGAAAATAGGGTGGTCCCTCTAGTTTGGCTTATCTGATTTTTAACAGTTTTATGTATGCTTACTAAATGTTCTACAACATTGTAGAAGAACGATTTTGGAGCAAGCTTGCCGATAAAACATTATTCTATATCTTATGGTTCCTGACACATATTTTTTTAAAGAATCATGTTAGCACAGACAAACAGACGTAACACTTCGAACACTTTCCAATTAGAAAAAAAGTCACGGTTACATGTTCGCCCAATACTAAAAAGACTGAGTTTGGCCAACCATGAACTAGGTGGCGGTAGTGCGCAAACGTCAAACTCGAACAAAACCGATGGAAGCGCCACGGGTGGCCCGTCGGCCAACTATCACATTTTAAAATTGGTCGTTTAATCGGTGTACGATGAGAATGATTAGAGTGTTACGTCTGTTTGTCTGTGATGTTAGGGTGAGCCATGAAAATCAGTTTTCTTAGAATAAGTTTTAATTCATCCGTTTCTCTTGTAAACTTTGTGTTGAACACTTTTAGAACTATCAACGACAATTTTTTTCTTCAAAGAGCTCAACGTTCCATCTCTATGGAAAAAAAATATAGTTTTTTTCTTCGAAAAAATCATTTTTTGAAAAAGTCATATCTCAGAAATGAGTTAATATGGGTGGGTACCTTATTTTGTTTGATGCTTTTTATCGAATTAAAAAAATACGAGTTTTTTTTTCAAAGAAATATTCAGTTGTATTGCATCTTGCTTTGCGTTTTAGATTACCGTGCAAATGTTCAATCGTCTAAAATATTTGTTCACACGTCAAACACCAAAGAAAGTAGCAAGTAAACAAACCGATTATTCCATGCACCACCCAAAAAGTGTAACCGACGCTTAAAATTTCTAGCAGCGAAACGAACCAATGTATGCTGAAACTGGTGGGAACATATTGTGGTGTGACAAAAAATTTCTGCAGGGGGTCGAATACGGTGCAAAAAAAGCAATAACTCTGAAAAAAAAAATGTGAGTTTTTAGATGCTGAAGTGTTCAGAACGAAATATTGCGAAAAGCTCAACGCCTGAAATTGTATTGCATAAAAACAGATTTTCATATGGAAAACGAAACATTTCAAGCAAAATCAACTCTTCTTTGTTAGATAGATCGAATAAACCATGTCGAAATAGTTCAAACTTGTGTATATTCCGTCAATGCACTCCACTTAGCGTGTTTGTAAGCCAATTTCCATCAATAAAATTTTAATTTTATCCCTTTAATTCATGGATAGTGAAAATGTCAATCACTGGTAAATATTGATGTTGAAGTAAAAGCCTGTCAAAGTTATACAATTTATCATATCTTGTCAACATTGTGCCTTAATGATGATGCCAGTATAAATAAACATTGGCTCTAAAACGAAATTGATGGCCATCTATCAAGCTACTTTGATATATCTAACAAAGACGAGATAAATTTGCTTGCATTGTTTCGTTTTCCATATTAAAATCTGTTTTTATGCAATTGTATGCGTTGACTTTTTTGCAATACTTAGCACTTTCAGAGCATCCAAAAACTCACAATTTTGTCGAAGACACCAAGTCTGTATCTAATCGATTTTTAAAGTTATAACTGCTTTTCCATGAAAATAATCGTATTTTCAAAACTCAATAAAAAGCTTCAAACAAAAATGGTATCAATTTCTTTCACCATGAATAGAACAGAGTACGATCCAATATTTTTTTAACTATGAGATATAAAACATTTGATCTCTTTGGAAACAAATATGCGTCGTTGATAGTTCTAAAAGTGTTCGGAAGTGCTTATTGTAAGAAAACTGAATTTCATGGATCACCCTAAACATGATTCATTAATAAAAAATATACCTAAGTTTGGCACCATAACAGATAGAATACATGTTTCTTCGGCAAACTTGCTCCAAATACGTTCTTCTACAATTTTGTAGAACATTTTGTAGGCGCTTATTAAACTATGCAGAAGATGTTTGGATCAGCTGAACTAGAGAGGCCAAAGACACCTAAAACTTAAGGTTTAGTAGGCACAACCATTTTTGTCTTTGTATCATTTTGAAGACCAGGCTCTTAAATAAAGACAAATCAATCAATTTTGAAGACTCACTTGAAGTGCAAATTTTTGGTAATACCAATCCGTGTGGTCAAATTATGAAATTCAAATAACTCAACGTACATATGTACAGATGGGTAAATTATTGGTTAAATTGGGAAAAAATCCACAGCTCAGGTGAGATTTGAACTCATGACCCTTATTCGCTAGACAAGTGCTTTACCAACTAAGCTACCGAGCCAATTAATGACCCGGCAACTTAGTTGTCATAAGGTTCAATTCCAATCTCATCGATCTATATCATCTTCCCCTAAATCGCAAATATAACCATCTCTGTTGTACATATGTACGAAGAGCGAAAGTGAGTCGTTTTCGAGCATCTACCTCTATGTAGTTACCCGTCGTATCAAATAGAATGCGAACGACGCGTTTGATCGCCTTCCAGGTAGCATTGTTCTTCCTCTACAAGTGGTTGAGGAAGCGTTGCCTGTACGATAGGCAAACAGTTTCAAACAATAAACAAATCGCTTTCGCTCTTCGTACATATGTACAACAGAGATGGTTATATTTGCGGAGAACACTGGTGCAGGTCTTCATCAATAGATGCCTGCGGTATATATAATTCGTGCATGGTGGCCTCACAAATGGATCTCCAACGTGGAGCTCCATCGTCGATGTCATCAAAAGCCGATAACGACAGGAATTCGGGAGCGAAAGTGGAGGTGGATCGGCCATACTCTACGCAGCAGGGGCGGGAACGAAATCTGCAAACTAGCGTTAGGACATCACAGCAGCTTCTGGAGTTTCGTGAGCAGCAAAAGGAAAACTCTAGTACTCCTTCTAATGTGCGACTTGGTGATAGAGCGGCAACCAGTACTGTGGAAGCATGTGAGTTATTTGCAGAACACTTCGAACAGAGTGGAACTAGCGACCAGGAAAAGGAGTGTGCAGCAAGTGATGTACCGCAGGACATCTGACAATCTGACTACGTTTGTGGTATCCGAAGAGATGATTATTGCTGCATCGAGGAAGCTGAAAAACTCCTTCACAGCTGGTCCGGACTGCATTCCTGCCGCGATACTTCGGCACTGCGTTGCTGCTTTGGCTAAACCTCTTGCGGTGATATTCACTCGGTCTTTTAACCAGGGTAAATTTCCAACTTTGTGGAAGCAGTCGTATATGTTTCCCGTATTCAAATCCGGTGATCGTCGAGATGTTCATAACTATCGAGGAAAAACAAGTATTTCTGCAGCTTCTAAGCTTTTTGAGATAATCATTAGTCAAGCTGTATTAGCCTGCTCTAGAGGATACATCTCCTCAGATCAACACGGTTTGATGCCTGGCAGATCGGTAGTTTCTAATTTGTTGGACTTTACACAAACTTGCATAACTGCAATGGAACAAAACGCACAGGTTGATATCATATATATGTACTGACCTCAAAGCAGCTTTTGACAAAATTGATCACAAAATTCTCTCGTGCAAGCTCTCTTGTCTGGGAGCATCGTCGACAGTTAAAGCCTGGTTGCAGTCACACCTGTCTGATAGAACTCTACGCGTTCAGCTTGATTCCTGTGTTTCGGAGCCGTTTTCCAGCACATCAGGTGTGCCTCAGGGGAGCAATTTGGGTCCCTTGCTCTTCATTCTGTTTTTCAATGATGTTGCTGCCTTATTGGGAGCAAGATGTAAACTTGTGTATGCAGATGACCTGAAGCTTTATATTGTTGTATCAACTCTGGAGGATTGTCATCAATTGCAACGTTTATTGGACCTGTTCGTCGAGTGGTGTTGTCGGAACAAGCTAACCATCAGTATTTCAAAATCTGTGGTAATGACGTTTCATCGTATCAAGAACCCAATCGTATTTGACTACAACATTGATGGCGTCTCGCTGCAGAGAGTTGACAGGGTCAAAGATCTGGGCTTCCAGTGAAAAAAAAAAGTTTCCAGTGGATTTAAAAAAAAACAGGAAGTTTTCCTGAAGAAATTCCCGGAGGAATTTCTGGAGGAACTCTCGGAGCAATTCCTGGAAGAATTTCTGGAGGATTTTCCGGACAATTTCTTGAAGAAATTTCCTGGCGGATTTTCTGAAGAATTTCCGGAAGGAATTCCCGGAGACATTCCCGGAAATATTCCTGAAGGAACTCCTAAAAAAAATCTCGAAGAAATCAATCCTGCAGAAATTCTTAAAGGAATTCCTGAGGAAAATCCCAGAGCAATTCATGGAGTAATTCCCGGAACTCATGGAGGTATTCCTGGGGAAATTCTTGGAAGAAATCTGGAGGAATTCCTGGAGAATTCCTGGAAGAATTCCTGGAGAAAATCCCAGAAGAATTCCTGGGCGAACCAAAGACGCCATTGCCAGATAGCTCTTAGCCTGTTGAACAACTTTGCTGAAAACGGCATACTTGTACCTCATTAGGGTATCGAGATATACGAGTTTTAATATTTCAGACACAAGGCGCCACCTAGCGGAAAAATCCCAAACCAAAGAATTTACTATCAGATAGTTCTGATTTTGCTGAAGAACTTTGCCGAAGACAGCATCATTCTATCCTATCAGGTTTGTAAGATATGAGGGTTTGAACATTTTTGACACTGGCGCCGCCTAGCGGCTGAATCGCGAACCAAAGTCACCGTTGCCAGTTAGTTCTTAACCTGCTGATCAAATTCGCCGGGATCTTGAGATATACGTTGCGCAAAGTATGTGACCAATTTTGGTACCCCCAAGACAATCCGGAATACCTCCGGAACCATGTGGACCAGGCACTCATGTCCCCGGCATCATAAACTACAAGAGTTTTTCGGGAAGTTGTGAAAATTTCATCAAAATCCATTGAAAAACAAAAAAGTGATGGCCCTTTTTGTGCTTTTCCAAAGGTGAAAAATGTACGTTGGTTGGATGAAGGTTAAGGACAAGAGGTCTGTTCCGTTGTTAACCTTCACGTACTCGACCCCCGACAACTCATTTTCAGAATGCTGGCGTTTCGTCAATTTTCATCCGATTTTTTCGAAGTCGCCGTCAATCGATCATAAATTGGCGCAAGTTCATTGTACAAAAGTGGCCATGCAATATCCGGAGCCATACCGGAGATTTTCCGAATTGTACTGGGGTCATACAGTTGATACAGAGTTCGATCTATAGTTTCTGACTCAGTCATTCGAAATCATGAAGATTGATATGTCGCACGGCATGTTTCGGTTGAAAACCAGAAGTGTCTCAAATGAGGCCCCGCGGAACCTGTCACGGGGATCCGGATGGGTCAACTAATTCAAATCTGGTTATCGCAGTTGTGTTTCACTGTTCGCAACAACAAATTCGCTGAAAATCGATGGTTCAAACACAACAACACACGAAATACACTCCGACCTTATTTTACGTCCACTTTTTTTTACGCCGAATTAGTTTACGTCCACTTTTTTACGTCCAAAAATTAGATTAACGTCCATTTCAATCATTGCTCAAATTATCAAATAGTTTTTCTAAATAGACACAAATAATGTTCTGTAAAGTATGAAAGGACAACAATAGCTAACCAGTGATAGCTTCGGTTGTTATTATTTACACTTTTAGATGGCAACACTGTTCTAATATAGTCATATATTGCTAAATATATACATATGAATGTGCACAATATATCAGACTTTTCAGCATAACTTATATGGGTGTCAATTCATATTTTCGACAATATTGTAGTACACCTCGTTTGCAGTACATTGTTCCACACTCCGACATAACAATTCTGTTATTGCTGGCAACACTGACCATGCAGATTTATATAAAGCTCAATATCTCAAATCCGGTGTGAGATAGGCAATTCGAATGTTCGACAATGTTGTAGTGCACCCCATTTACAGTGGATTATTTCACACTGTGATATAAAAAATCTGTTATTGCTGGCAACACTGACCATGCAGATTTAAATAATGCTCAATATCTCAAATCCGGTGTGAGATAGGCAATTCGAATGTTCGACAATGTTGTAGTGCACCTCATTAACAGAGCATTATTTCGCACTGTGATACAAAAATTCTGTTATTGCTGGCAACGCTGACCATGCAGATTTATATAAAGCTCAATATCTTAAATCCGGTGTGAGATAGGCAATTCGAATGTTCGACAATGTTGTAGTGCACCTCATTTACAGAGCATTATTTCACACTGTGATATAAAACTTCTGTTATTGCTGGCAACACTGACCATGCAGATTTAAATAATGCTCAATATCTCAAATCCGATGTGAGATAGGCAATTCGAATGTTCGACAATGTTGTAGTGCACCTCATTTACAGTGGATTATTTCGCACAGTGATACAAAAATTCTGTTATTGCTGGCAACACTGACAATGCAGATTTAAATAATGCTCAATATCTCAAATCCGGTGTGAGATAGGCAGTTCGAATGTTCGGCAATGTTGCAGTGCACCTCATTTACAGAACATTATTTCGCACTGTGATACAAAAATTCTGTTATTGCTGGCAACACTGACCATGCAGATTTATATAAAGCTCAATATCTCAAATCCGGTGTGAGATAGGCAATTCGAATGTTCAACAATTTTGTAGTGCATTTCATTTACAGTGCATTGTTTCACACTGTAATATAAAAAATCTGTTATTACAGGCAACACTGACCATGCAGATTTATAAAAAGCTCACTATATGAAATCCGGTGTGAGATAGGCAATTCATATGTTCGACAATGTTGCAGTGCACCTCATTTACAGTGCATTATTTCCAACTGTGATACAACAATTCTGTTATTTCTGGCAACACTAACCATGCAGATTTATATAAAGCTCAATCTCTCAAATCCGGTGTGAGATAGGCAATCTGAATGTTCGACAATGTTGTAGTGCACCTCATTTACAGTGTGTTATTTCACACTGTGATACAAAAATTCTGTTATTACTGGCAACACTGACCATGCAGATTTAGATAAAGTTAAAAATATCAATTCAGGTGTGAGATAGGCAATTCGAATGTTCGACAATGTTGTAATGCACCTCATTTGCAGTGCATTGTTACACAAAAATATATTACGAGGGCCTCCTTTTCAGATCCTTCGGTCATTGAAAAAAAAACTCACATGATTACAAATCGCATCCGAGAGCTACGAGTTACGCCACGCAAGGAAGTCTTGAATATCGTCCATTTTTCCTGTTCATGAGCATGTTTCTCATCGGTCAATTCCCAAATTCCAGATCGGATCGCTATGTAAAATTTCGTATGCGTGGTAGTAACTACACCATTAAGAAATGTAAACATGAAAAATCTCAAAAAATCGATTTTCACCGGGATACTCACACGGTGATTGAAATAGCTTTTTTCGACTTCTGCGCGTGGACAAATCACGAGTACCAAAATCAAAAAAAAAAAGCTCGTTTTTACTCCCAGCCTACTATGGCATGAGATACTGCTTACGTGCATGCAAATGGGGTCTCCAGTTACCCTAGTGGTTGAGGCTATGGATCGCCAAACCGGGGAAGGTGGGTTTGATTCCCGTTCCGGTCGGGAAAATTTTCTCGACTCCCTGGGGATAGTGCTGTGCTTGCCTCAAAATATACAAATTCATGCAATGGCAGGCAAAGAAAGTCCTTCAATTAATAACTGTGGAAGTGCTCAAAGAACACTAAGTTGAAGAGAGGCAGGCAATTTACAATGAAGGATTGCGTAAGATTCATTGGGATTGCCAAGGAAGCACTGAAACGGTCTACGCTTAATGGATGTTGGAGAGCAATTTGGCCCACATGTGTTTCCAAGAACGAAACAGAAGTAGATATGGATGCCACAATCCTCAAAATCTGCCATGCTGTAGGAAATGAAGGATTTGAGAATCTTGAAAAGAAAGATTTGGAGGAACTGATGATCGACAACCCTCTTGACGATGATGAACTGATGGAGTTACTGATTGAATCGGAAGAAAATTTTGGAGACGCAGAAGAAAGCGAGGTATGTGGGCAGGAATTCAACCAGACTAAGCTTGGTGAACTTCTTGAAATGGCAGAAAAGATGGGCGACATGGCCTTGGATGAGGACCTTGATGTTGAACGAGCCGTGCAATTTCGGGCTGATTTGCGGAGAGTGACGCTTCGGTATAATCAGCATTTCAAACAGCAGTCAGTTACTGTTTTGGCTGCCAAAAATTGCTCGGTCGATGAAGAGAGAATGGGTTAACTAAAATAAGGGCAGTTGTACGATTAAGTTGTTTATTTTTTTTTATTTTCTGTCAACACTGGATTTAAAACGAAAGAGAACAATAAAAGAAATTTTCCATTCATATTTTTTGCTTCACTACTTAATACACCTTGAAACGTATACAGAAGGCATCACGGTCAACCGATAAACAAATAGTTCTTATCCTTCTGAACAAGGTATTCGAAGACGGCACTTTTCTATCTACTCTCGACCCCAAAATTTGGAAGTCTGGAACTTTATTTGATGATCACCTTTTTATTTTTTTTTGTATATTTTAACTACTGCTAATTCTACACTTTGATGATTACCACCACCTAGCGGCGAAATCACCAACTAATTGGTAAATCAACAGAATGCTCTTATCCTTCTGAACAACTTTGCCGAAAATGGCACTTTTGTATCTGCTTTGGATCGCGAGATAGAAAAGTCTCAAATTCTACTTGATAACTACTTCACCTAGCGGTGAAATCTCCAACTAATTGATAAATCAAGATAATGCTTTTATACTTCTGAACAACTTTGCCGGAGACGGCACATTTCTATCTGCTTTGGATCACGAGTTAGAGACGTCTAAAACTTCACTTGATAACTAGCGCCACCTAGCGGCGAAATCTCCAACTAATTGGTAAATCAACAGAATGTTCTTATTCTTCTGAACAACTTTGCCGAAGACGGCACTTTTATATCTGCTTTGGATCGCGAGATAGAAAAGTCTAAAACTTCACTTGATAACTAGCGCCACCTAGCGGCGAAATCTCCAACTAATTGGTAAATCAGCAGAATGCTTTTATACTTCTGAACAACTTTGCCGAAGACGGCACATTTCTATCTGCTTTGGATCACGAGTTAGAGACGTCTAAAACTTCACTTGATAACTAGCGCCACCTAGCGGCGAAATCTCCAACTAATTGGTAAATCAACATAATGTTCTTATCCTTCTGAACAACTTTGCCGAAGACGGCACTTTTCTATCTGCTTTGGATCACGAGTTAGGGAAGTCTAAAACTTTACTTGGTAACTACGTTTACCGGTACCTTGAAGCAACACCCCCAGATAATGGACTATTTGATGTAGATCGATCAGTGTTGCCATCTGAGGTCAAAATTTCGAACAGTGAATGGCCACACATGATAGCCCTTGGTCAGTACTCAAACTTTGCTGAACACATGGAGAAGGTAAACTTGCATCTAACATTGGTATTTTGACGAAATTAGGTAAGTACTGTGATTTTTTTTACGTCCAATTTGATTTACGCCCACCCCCCCCCCCCCCCCCCCCCGATAGTGGACGTAAAATAAGGACGGAGTGTAATCACTTTGAGCCATTTTGGCAACCCCCCTGACCCCAGTACAATCCGGAATATCTCCGGTATGGTTCCGGATATTGCATGGCCACTTTAGTATAATAAACTAGCACCAATTTACGATCAATTGAGGGCGAATTCAAAAAAATCGGATGAAAATTGATAAAATGTAAGCATTTTGAAATGAGTTGTCGGGCGCCGGGTACGTGAAGGTTAAGAGGGAACAGACCTCTAGTCTTCGAAGAAGGTTGAATAAAACAACCGAAACCGTCGGATGTAGAGGTAAAATGGTTTTCGCTGATTTTACCGACTGAAAAGACCGAAAACCCCTAAAACTACATATTATATTTAGCTTTCTATTCATGTAAAAACAATGAATATTGGTTGAATGAACGCAATGTATTTGAATTTTAGAAAATTCCATATTTATGAAACCTGTAGAATTTAATTGTCCAGTAAAAATCAAAAACGATTCATCTTGAAAAATATTTGAAGCATGGTCTTGAAATAAGCATATAATTACGCATCAAAAATGTAGGTAGTTGAAGGATGTTCACGACTCTAATTTTATTTTGTAAACTTTCATTATTGACGTACTTTCTGTCCCTTGTAGCATATTTTCCCATACTTCCTGCATGGCCCTTTCAACTATCGAAGAATTTTCTGGCTCCCTTGGAATATTCCTCGCAAGAATTCCGGGAAAATTTTCTGAAGAATGTTGAAAAAAATCCCGTGGGGAATCTTGAGAGGAGTTCCTGAAACAATCCCGAAAAGATTTCTGGAGAAATCGAGAAAAAATCTCGGAAAGATTCCCCGAAGGAATTCCGGGAGAAATCCCTGAAGCAATCCTCAGTAAAATTCCTAAAGGAAATCCGGGAAAAATCATTGAAGAAGTCGGGAGAGATATTTCTGAAAGAATCAAGAAAAATTTCTCCAAGGTTTATCTAAAAGGAGTCTTTGCAGAAATAAGTGAAGGGATCTCCTCCTGGAACTCCTGGAAAACTCTCGGAAGGGCTCAATTAAGAAATCATGATAAGAATATCTCAGAGAATCCGTAAACCAAGCCATGGAGAAATCCCTGACATTCCGGCATTCCGGGAGAAAACCCTAGAAGAATCCTAAAGGAATCCCGATAGGAATTTCTTAAAGAATCTAGAAACAAGCTCTGAAAGAATCTAGAAAGGGGGAAAACCCTTGAAGGAATCCCGAAAAAAAAACCCTAAAGGAAGCCCAGAAAAAATCAATGAAAAAATCACGGAATAATTTTTTGAAGGAATCACTGAAAAAATCCAGAAGGAATCTCAACATGAATCTCGGAATTAAGAAATCCCATGAAATATTAAAAGAATTACAGTAATAATCAATGAAAGAGTCACTGGATCAATCACTCAGATAATTCAGCTATCAGTTGTAATCTAATAACATGATATAATTTCAGGCGTATATAGGTATAACTTCTACACGTCCGAAACTTACCTTGATTTACTGGATTTAAATTCTCATATGTATCATTGTCCAGAACAACGGTTACACCTTTAATCGAAACAGCAAAACCTGCATCTGTAATCACATCTGAAACTGTTGTTTCAGTGTTTGACTCAGGAGCTTTCGTTGTGGTTATTTGGTCCTCGGTACGAACTTCCTGAAGCTGATGTTCCAAACTAGCATCATCGTATTGATAGCTATCATCCATTTCAGTTTGCTGTTCTTCAACACGTTCCACATCTTCCTGGTCGGATGACTTCTGCTGTTCCTGCTCATCTACTTGTTCTTCTTGTGGCTCACGTTCCTTTTGATCTTCTTCTTCCCGATCACTTTTGCCATTTTCCTCCTCCTCGTCGTACACTCTTATCGTGGTATCGATTATCGCACGTTCCGTTGTTGCCACTTCGTTTGCTTCTGTCTGATCTTCACTTTCCTGATTTCGTTCACTATCAGCATCATCACCAGTTTCTTCATTCTGTTCACTATGATCACTAACATCCGACTCAGTATCAGTTTCTGCTTGTTCAGAGTTTAAGGGACTTGCTGTTGGGCTGGGCTCCCGTAGTTCTTCTTGAACATCTGCTTCCTCTTCTTCCTCCCGAACTGGAACAGATGTACGAGGGTCGGTTATTTTCGTGGCCGTAACCTTCGGTTCCACGGTGCTCGATTCAACTGGCCGCACTGAGGCAGGTGTTTCGTCATCCTGATTTTTTTGCCACAGGAAGTCGATATTCCTTCTTTCCTGGGATGCTGGTGCAGAAAAAACGAGCGTCCCAAGACATAGGACAATTAATAACTTCATTCTGACGAAGTCGAGGACTCTCCTCTGTCGGAGCTCACAATCAGACTTGCGCGCCAACGCGAATTCACGATCGACTGAGCGTCACACTCTAGCCAGTTAGTTTTTATATAGTGCTACATGGAAGCAACGACACTTCCTCTCCACATTCATTAACTGGCCGACGATAGGTTTCTGTTGGAGCAAAGTAGCTACCCTGCGTCTCGTTTGCAATTGATAGATATACAATTTATGTGTGATTCCCAGTAAGAGCGCAACCAAGGCAAAGGCTTCTTGGCAATCATACAGAGTAAAGCCGCCTTTCCATAATTTTTTTTGGCAAAAACTTTACATGCACCACATGTAAAGATGATAAATTTGGAACTCCCTAATAGTCATGAAAGCTGATTCATGCAAATAAGAATTTCAATATTAACTCTTGTTTCATTTCATTTTAAGATTGCAAATTTGTTTACTTTCTACTTTGTCTTAACACAGCAACAAGGGCATCATGCGATATGTTGATAAATTTTTAATATGAAACATCAAAAACCTAATTAACAACCATTATAGGTACCGTAAAACTGGGTAACTTTGATAGAATGACAGGCAATGTATATTTATGCAATTCAGTGTTATAATTTCTATTTTATACAACTCATTTTAGTATCATAATGACCAACTTTTCCGTACCGGTTCATAATGCAACTGAAATGAGTTGCATAATAGAAAATAGTTGCATAATGTTCATAATGCAACTCATTTGAGTTGCATTATGAACATGCAACTCAAATGAGTAGCATTATGAAAAAAATCATTGCATAAAATTGTGTATGGAACTCGTTGCAAAACTCGATTTTTTCAACACTCTTCGTATTTCTCCAACTCGGCAAGCCTCGTTGGATAAATGTACGACTCGTGCTGAAAAAATCAACTTTTTGCAACTCGTCACATAAATAACTATAGCGTGGTTCAAAAACTCGTTTTTGCTCCTAACCGCTTATTCGATTCGTAACCAGATTCTATGCCTTCTCCCAAAATTTGAGCTCATTTGGTTGAAAATTGAGACTGCACAAGCCCTTCAAAGTTTGTATGGGAATTACTATAGGAAAACGATGTTTTTCATTCAATCGACCGCAAGTGCCCTAGAGCGTTAGTTGACACTTGGAACTTCTAGGTTACTCTATCAGCTACAACTTTGCCGAAGATTGCATTCAAATCGCATGCCTCATTAACCCGGGAGCGGTCGCGTCGTGTACTGAGTACATGCACCAAGAAAAATGCACGCACATGGTACACAGCGTGAGCGCGATGTCGCTGCAGGTAGTCAAAGACGCGACAGTTCGAGGGTTAATTAATTACTCTCAAATTTTGGGAGAAAGCATAGAATCTGGTTACGAATCGAATAAGCGGTGTGGAGCAAAAACGATTTTTTGAACCACGCTTTCAGCCCTTGGCTGGTTCGTCTCTAAGTGCCTGCTGTATTAGAATGCAAGATCTAGTCGTAATCTATCATCTATGGAAAGAAACTTAGAGCAGCGTTTCTCAAACTATGGGTCGCGGTTCTGGTGGGCCGCGAAGACTTAGGCGACATTTTGTAATAAATGTTTAAATTAATTTATGCCAAAAAAAATGGATGGCCGTTTTCTAATTTATAAATAGCCTCTTGAAGAATCTGCAGAGTTATTTCAAGAAAACGGCGTTTTCTTTAATACTATTCAAACTTTGTTTTATAAGTCAAAGCCCGGATATATGTCTGAATATGTCTGCGTTCTGGGGTCTCCAGTAAGACTAGTGGTTAAGGCTATGGATCGCCAATCCGGAGACGGCGGGTTCGATTCCCGTTCCGGTCGAGAAAATTTTCACGATTCCCTGGGCATAGTGTTACCATTGTACTTGCCACACAATGTACAAATTCATGCAATGGC
This sequence comes from Aedes albopictus, assembly GCF_035046485.1. NCBI lineage: Eukaryota > Metazoa > Arthropoda > Insecta > Diptera > Culicidae > Aedes > Aedes albopictus. The sequence continues at coordinate 246,676,547 of NC_085137.1, read as the reverse complement.
AGGCAAAGAAAGCCCTTCAATTAATAACTGTGGAAATGCTCTAAGAACACTAAGTTGAAGTTCCAATGCGATCGTTGAGCCATAAAGAAGAAGAAGAAGATGTCTGCCATCTGAAATCAGAAGGCTTAAAATCTGTTAAAATTTTAGATTTATCTTATGTTCTGAAAAAAAAAAATGAGCTTAAGTTGTGCTTGCAATTTACATTTTCAGTTTGATTTACACGCCAATAAGAATTTTAGTAAAAATACCACAATACCAAAAATCAGCAAAAAAAAATAAAAAAATCGTCAAGAAACCAACGAATGTTTGGTAACCTCACCTGAATTATCTGTTTTTTGAACAGACCTTCGGTAAACATAGTTAACCTGGAATTCGGAAATTTAAACTTTTACAGAATTCCAAACAGCTGAAAAGGAATCTCAATTAAATAGAAGAAAATAAGCATGTATGAAGTATCTGATTGAATATTCCAGGAATACTCCTGACCATCCAGTAGTACTATAAATCTTAAAACTTTATTTGTGTTTACCCGCTCGCCGATGATATAGAATAAGATTTTAAGCCCGATGTGTTCGAAGAATTTAATATCCTAAATCTGGGGTTTTCTGTAGTGTTGCGTGGAAGTAGACTGGTTAAATTTGTATCAGAAACTTGCAAACTGAACGGAAATTCTTAAAACAAAGAGTTTATTGAAATCGATCGCTTGTGTACCTTTGATTTTTTTCCTAAAAACGAAAAGAGCACTGTAAATCATTAAAAACCTTTAAACTTGTAAGATTAAGTGCTACGTAACGAAGGTATATCAAAACCTATGAAAGCGACATAATGTTCGTTTACATTCTCTAAAATGGCGTATGTTACTGAAACAAGTGCTTTTGGGTCGCCAATTTCTATAATATTCAAAAGTGGGTCGCATATCGGAAAAGTTTGAGAACCCCTGACCTAGAGGATGAGCAAGAGTTTTAGGCATAATAACCAGAAAAAGGGCCAAAACTTTCAATGTCGCTTACGTCACTTTGCAGAATTACGGCGTTGCTGGTGTCTTTCGACTCGGCTAAGACCTAGGGTTTGGGTGCTAGTAGTGGACCCCCTAAGCCATAGAAAATTATTTCTGCAGCTTTTTAGCTATGTTACGTTGGTGGATTGTTCCAAAGTGGAATTTTATAACAAGTTTCATGTCCCTTCTTTATGTTAAGACCGTCAAACATACAACATTAATAAATTATGCCAGTGAAATGTGCATATGAAAATATGCATCGATGTTGCCTATAATAGACCCCACCGGGGTCCACTATAGGATTATTTACAAACATCTCAGCGCCTATAGTGGACCCCCCATTTGATTTTCATGTTATCTGTCACTCTGCCGACGGAGCCTATAGTGGACCCTCCTGAATGTGCCTATAGTGGATCCTTTTGAGTGTTTACATTCATTAAATAGTTAAAATAACCGACTGGGAAATTCGTTTGCCAGGAACTGCTGTTTATAGGGATGCTCATTTTTCCACCAGAATAGCGTAAGTAAGGAACGTTTTTGAAAAATTTTATATTTTTTGTTTGCATGAAAAATTTAAGCCTGACCAAGGTCGTGATAACTTAAAATGACTGCAAAACGTGATTTCTGCTAATCAGGCATAGTGGGGGTGTATTCGCATATTACGTCACGCAAAATTTTCCAATTTTAGACCCCTCCCCGCCCCCACTAAACACTTTTGTATGGGGAATTTTGAATTTTTGTGTGGAGCGTAACACAACAGTAGATTCCCTCCTTCCCCTTTAAACGTTACGTAATATGCGAACGAAGCCTGGAAAGGTAATACAAAATGTTAACAACTATCTTGAACATCCCTAGTGACGATCAGTTGCGGCTCTCAACGAACAAGCGCTACAGTGCTCTTGTCAGGCATCCTAGAGGGTTAGGGTTCAGCAAAGTTGTCTGCTACATTTTTATGTCTTTCGTTTGGATCTAGATCTGCTGTGTTGCTGATCTAGATAAGTGTTATCTTTCAATAGGAAACAGTTTCCTGATGAAAACATATGTTAGCTAGAAAGAGACAGACTTCAATCATCAGCAACTTCTATACGACGCTCTAGTGATCTCGGTATGCATCCTAGAGGGTTGGAGTCTTCGACAAAGTGTTTTGAATTGGTTGGTTCTACAATTTAACGACTTTGGCTTTGATCTAGATCTGCTGATACTAATCTAGTGAAGTTTTATCTCTCGATACGATGCTCTAGTGTTCTTGATATGCATCCCAGAGGGTTGAAGCGAAGACGGGTAATAACAAGACAGACAGCTCCCACCCTGTTTCAGGCGACATGGTTGAAATGCCCTCAACGATTCACAGGAACATTAAAATATGATTGTGTGCGTGTACACGCAAATACGTACACGGAAATGGTAGCATCGCATGCACACTCATTCATGATGTTATTCCCTGAAGTCGTTCGTGGCGCTAGTGTGCTTGTAGCTCCCAAGGTATATGGAGCAAGAGGGTAGATGTCTGTCTTGTTATTAGCCGTTCGGTTGAAGTCTTCAGCAAACTGCTTTGGGTTGGTTGGTACTACATTCTTACGTCTTCGGTTTTGATATAGTTCTGCTAAAACTGGTCTAGATAAGTTTTATCTTTCAATATGACGCTGTAGCACAGAGAACAGACCTCCTGGCTCGATGTGGATTCACCCACAGGTGCGGCGATAGGAAACTAGTCAGCTCTTCCATTCCTACGGCGTTCTTATGGGAGTGACGTCATTAGCATTAGTATTAGCATTAGCATTAGCATTAAGCGAGTCGCACAAATTCGTAGGTGGTACAGTCCTACACACTCAGTTTTATTTCCCGAGCTCGGCTGTGCAAATCTCGGTTTCTGAATTGTAACCGAGACTCAGCTGTGGGGGTTCGGGGCCACAGTGTTGTGGGGCCCTCTTTTCAGAGGATATTTTTTTTTTCATTGTAGAATAATCCAGAAAATTTGGAAAATTCTTTCAAAAATTAGGGTTGTTATTGAATAAATTAGGCCGATACAAATATTTATTTCACTGTTTGGCTGGTCGAGGGGGGGGGGGGATAAAAATAATATAGTATTTAATTTCAACAATATTTAATACATTTTGATTAATATTTTTCTAACTGCCCCCTCAAAATGCACTATACTGCCGAAATTTTTCGAAGGGAGGGGGAGACAAAAAGTCTAAATGAAATTTGTATCCGCCTTAATCTAGCTTGATAAGCGTAACTAGAAAAAAAGGCATCCACTATAAACTACCCAAGAAACAGAACTAGCTGAATAGTAGTTTCTTAAGCAAAAGCTTGCTTAAGAGTCGTTTGTTCCACTCTTATGCAGCGGCAATGTTTGTTGGGTAAGCATAACAGAGATCCAGATATGAGAATCTAGTCGGAAGACGATTGTAAAAGAAATTTTATCAAGTAAATAATGCTTTATCCGAGAGTGTTCATAGTATTAGATTCCATTGATCAAGTCGAAATTCATGAGAAAGTCCTTCAAGAAATTCAAAAAAAGATTTAATAGGAGACATTTTCGATAAATATCAGATACAATTTATAGCGCTATCTTTGAGGCCGTTATTGCAAAACCTCTAAATAGAATTTCTTGTGGAATCATTGATGAAATCTATAGGGTAAAACATATAATTTGGACATGTATGTAATTTGGACATGCACGGCGATGTATGTCTTGTTTCTGAGAGCTAATAAAAGTAGATACTTCTCAATATCGATTATTGGATTAAATAGACCCTATTCTATTGACTTACGTTGAAAATACGCTTAACAATTAAGAATTTACTTAAAAATTATCGAAAATGTAAATTGTTTCACTAAAACCCGTCAAATGCACAGGTGTGCAAGACGACATACATTTCATAGTCACATAAAATATTCACCTCAAAATCGTTTAACTAATAATCATAAGAAATTTAAAAGCCTTATTGCAAAGAAAAATGTTCAGTAAAGAAGAATTAGGCAGCCAATCTCTTAGCATTCATCTATAATGCTTAAAATAGAAGGTGTCCAAAATACATTACAAGTTTTCTACTGTAAACATATTTTGGTCACCTGACGAAATACATGGGAATGCTTTACGATTGCATACTTGGAGGCGTATTCTGTGGGTCTGGCAATATTTCTTCGATTTTAGCAAAAACTGTAATAGTTTTCAAAATAGATGCCTGTTAAGCGGAGAAATTTGATTATTTGTAAGAAAATATTTGTTAATTTATGCTACTTCCATGATTTAGCAGTATTTATGGCTAAACATTGAGATAATTGCCCTGTCCAAATTATATATACCTGAGGGTGTCCAAAACATATATGTATTCGGTGTCCAAAATGCAATTCTAACAGGCGATTGGAAATTGTAATTTTCTCAGCTTAAAATGCTTTCGTTAAGGTTTTTGTCACCAGGAACGCAAAGTACAATCATATTATAAGCGTATTAGTAACTTTGCAAAATAATCAATTGCTTTCTAAGAATGCTAGGAGACGATTTTTCCAACATTTCATTAAACAATCCATACGGGCCAGTAGAAAACGAACCGCGCTCATTTGATTGGCGGACTTCCGAATCGATGAAACGGCTACGCGTTGAGGGAGGAACTGGGTATTCAGCAACGTGACGACGGGTGGAGCGATCTCTTGATGGACTGACGGGGCCTTGGACGGATGGATTTACACTGCCACTGGGGCGGCGGGAGGAACGATATCTTGATGAGCGGACGGAAGGGCTTGGGCTGCCGGAATCGGTCAGACAATCGAGGGCGGGTCCTCTTGATGCGCGGCGTTTAAGTGGAAGAGCGGGATTGTCTTCTGATGATTCGGACGGGCTATCCGGAACGGGTCCTCGGGGGAGTACGATGTTTTGATGGATCAGGGGTACGTCTAACGGGTGAATCAAAGTCCCCCGAGGTTTGTTCACTTTCGTAGAACATTATTTCAAACACGTCCGTTGGATTTAAATATCTCACAAGGCTAATTTATTATTTCAAAATCTTGTTAATTGCCTGCACTGAGCGCAGCGCAAGTCCGTCGGCTTGTCAAGGTATCGTTCCTCCCGCGCCGCGGCCCCGTCCCTGATTACACATCCGATTCTGGCAGTGTAAGTCCATCCGTCCAAGGCCTCGTCAGTCCATCAAGAGATCGCTCCTCCCTATCTGTTGAACAAAGGGCTCCGATAAATAAAAAAACTCAAAGGATATGCGTCTTCGCGAAGCATTACTATCATGGCAAAGACAGCCACTTTCGTTGTGGAATTAACTATCTCTGAAGAACGTCAAATATGCATGGGAAATTCTATGTTATTACTGATGCTAGTCCGGTGTTTGGAAGGAATACTGCAATACGATACAGCGTTCTTCAAGTCGGTTCGAATGTTCCCGTCATAAACAATGACTCCTTATTATTCGAAGATAGATTGTTCGCAGGAGAAATTTGTCAAATTACTGAAGAATTTCCAAAACTCAACGTGCCTCCGGGGGTTTTTACTTATGATCAGTGCTGAAACATTCATTTCGTCATATCTAAATTCAACCACCTACAGCTCGTTTTAGAAGCTGAATCTGAGAATATGGTATATGAAAAACTTTCGCGGCTAGACCAGTTCTGCAAGAAAGTCACGGAAAAACCGATATTTTTCGAATATTTAAGGTAAATGTCACGGACTACCTTCGAAAAATGCCAAATGAATTTCATTTGCATTTTTCGAAGGTGGTCCGTGACATTTACCTTAAATATTCTAAAAATAGCAGTTTTTCCGTGACTTTCTTGCAGAACTGGTCAAGCCGCACAAGTTTTTCATATACCATATTCTCAGGTTCAGCTTCTCAAATGAGGTGTAGGTGATTGAATTTAGATATGACGAAATGAATTTTTCAGCACTGCTTATGATAGAACAAAACCACCTAGTAGGAACATCAACACTAGCATATCGCCAGCGTTCAAAGCTGAAACGAAACGCCGCCTGCAAGGTCTCCTAAATTCGGGCATTATTAAGGAAGTTACTGATGACATTAATAAAACCTCTGTTGGTGGTTCTTATCTCTGTTGGTGGTTCCAAAGGGCAAAAATGATATCAGATTGGTAGTTGACCTGCGGCGACCAACAAACAAATGTATTGTTAGAAACTCGTTTCCGTATGCCAACGTTAGAAGAAATCATCTCATATATGAATGGGGCACAATGCTTTTCTACAATTAACCTTACGAGGGCCTTCTTTCGCGTTGTGCTAGACGTCGATTCAAGGCATTTAACCAACTTTTTTTGCTGGAAGTGCACCATACAGATTTATGAGATTATGTAATGCTCCGGTTTATGTAATGCTCCGAATATACTTCAAGAAATCCTGCAAACGGTTGTTATCGCGGACTGTGATGGAGAAGTCAACTGGGCGAAGCTCAAGTTAACAGCCGAATTAATTACTTCTAAAAGTTTTGAAGTATTATTCGTGTTTAGAAGATCAATTCTTAGTAAAGTAGGCATTTTTTTTGCCCGTGTAGCTGCCGGCTTAGACTAGCACTACGGACCACCTGTTCCGGGGGTAAAAGTCCACCAAACAGGTAACCCTAATCCAAGGTGTCAGGCGACCCGTGCTGAGGGATGAATGGTTGAGGGGGTTTAAAAGATGCTCGATCTTTAACGGAGCCCGTAGCGTGGGTAGATCGCCTTTTTTGGGTTGCGTTGCGATGATAGATCTACCAAACCGAAATCTAGTGTCGTCCTATTTTTCAATTTTGGAATATGTGTTCTTGTAATTCAAGGAGTTATAGCATTTAGTCCTACTACTGGTGTTTTGGTGACTTCCAGTTTTTGAATGAAACTGAGTTTACCAACTTTATGTTGCATATAGTTAAAAACCTCACCATCTGAAGCTAAACTCAATGCAAAGGAAATCAAATTGGGTTAGGGATCCATGTATGTACTAACTCTTCGAAAACTGGAAAGTGCTAGTACGCAAGGAACATACTAGAATCCTTATTACTGAACACATGTTCCATTATTGGAATGATATTGCTGCTAATGTTAAAACCCGGGTCCTAAACTTCCTACTGGGGAGAATTTAGCAGTAAAACAAGGGTGATGCTAGGTTTCCGATGCATGGCCAATATCAGTACTCTTGTTTTGTTTTCTAAGAAAACAAAACAAAAACTGTATCAAAATCGATACTTTATTGCCCCTCAATGGCAATTGAGTAATGCGACATGCGACATGGTAATGTCACAATAGATCTAAAAACTGGTCGCAGTGACAAACCCGAACAGGAATAAAAAAAAAAAGTAGGCGATTTTCTATTCTTACCGATGTTCGATTGTATGCTGATCAATTTCGCCCCCAAAGTGGCATTTTCAACTGAGTGATCAATTTGACCCCCGGTTTAGGTAAAACAATTAATTTTGAGGGTGACTTTTGCCATCAGTTCGAGAACCCTACAAATGTGAATTAAATAACTGACAGTAATCATATAATTTTATGCATAATACGGTGTAAAGTTTTGGAAATAAATGTAAGATTCATGCAAAATTAAAAATGCTCGACATTTTAATTTCGCCTTTTGAGAATGTTAGTTGGAGTTATATTTAAGGGATATCGGATGTATTAGTATTGTATTGAATCATTGATCGTTAACAACGAATGCGGTCAAACTTACACGTTTGTTTGTGTGTGATGTAATTTTTAAGTGACTAGAGACTGATAGGTTGTGCGCAAGTATATATGTATTTTGACTTCCAAGCGGTATTCTCACATTATTGAGCTATCGTGTTTGAATTTTAGTGTTTGGCTCAATGTCACCCCATAGAAATTAGGCCAATATCAATTAAGCTATATCGTTGTCAAAAATTAAAGTTGAAGCATTTATGCTTCAAACAATCCTTTCTAACGAATTGAACCTTGATTTGGAGCTTAAATATTGTTGTAACGACCTACAAAGAGATGGACAATGATACCCCCACTGACGGTACTGCATATTCCTCGTGATAAACTCGCTGTCATCAAAAGTAGTTGTGAATGCTGGTGTGAGGCAATTTCCTTCGCCGATATTTTCATCGGTATCTTGGATATCATCATCGCTTTCATATTCCTCAAGAACAGTAATAAACACGGCTTCAGACGAACTGCACTTTGTAGTTACGCTACTGTCAAAGCAAATGTCCGTTAAATCTATTCCTAAGTCTATCATAATACTCTCAGCAGATTCTAGCGCTTGATCGACCTCACGAATGATTTCATCGTATGTCAGCAATTATGACATCTTCCGTCTTCACTGAGTTGTTTTTCAAACTAGGAAAATTTAGAACGTGTGCGTTTCTGTGCACGACATTATTTTTGAATTGAATCCGACTTAAACATGATACAAAAGTTTTGTAACAAAACCTTGGATCGTAAAACTAGCAACTTTTGACTCCGTGGAGGTGAATGCTCTGGCATCCCTAATCGTATTCTCGCAAGCTCAGATTTGATTCCAGTTTGGGTAGAATTCGGTATATCATGAACTCGACAATTAACGATATAATTCGTGGCATTCGTAGTGACGCAGTTTTTAAGGTTCCAGAATTTCTTCACACACCTACTACGCCAACTACGAACTAGGAATAGAGTGTGCCTGGTAACAGAAAAAAAAACATATGATTAGAAGATTGCTAAAACTACTAAAATTGATGCATTATCGGGTAATTTTGGATAGATCATATGAGTAATTCTTGCTATTATCAAAATTTATTTTTACTGTAGACATGTTTTCCATTTTACTTATTTCGAGTTTTTTTCACTTATCTTTCTTTTTTCGAGTACGGAAAAAGTACTGTTTGCTTGAGTTCACAGCAACAACAGACTTCTGGGAATCTTCAGATCCAACTGTTACGCAATCCATTGGTGCACTTATTCGAGTTGTCAACGTTTGCGAATATGTTTTTGATTCTTCCAGTTCCAGATTCATTTTACTTCCTGGCCTCATCGGAGGTGCTGGAGCTCGGAGCTCATTCTCGGACTGATTACGGAATTCGATGTGAGGTGCGTGTCGGATTCTATAAAACTATAACAAAGGCAGGGATGGGAACACTCACTTGCAAAGAGTTACACTCACTTGCTATTTTCTCAGCTCAGAAGCGTGAAATCAAGAAACGGCAACGGCAAAGGCAACAAAAATTGTGATACCGTAAAACGGGGTAACTTTGATAGTTTTTCAGCGAATTTTCTCAATATTTTTTCCATATAACAGTATTTCCCCGAGTTTTATATTTTTAAAACAAGTACTGGTGTATCAGTTATCAATTGCAATTAAAATATTGGATAATCTGAAATGTTTTGGGTAATTTTTAGTTTTTCGTAAGAGCGAGAATCAAATTTTCATTTTTATCAAATCAAATTTTTATTTTTTTTCCAAAAAGTTGTATATAAACTAGGTTTGAATGAAAATACGTCTAAGATATACTCTCATATGTAAAGAGTTGATTTACGTTTGCTTTTTTCTTAACTGGTTGAAGGAATCATAGTTATAAGATAAACTATACAATGCCTGACACACTATCAAAGTTACCCGCATTATCAAAGATACTCCGTTTTACGGTAGCTTCCATTTTAACGGGGATGGAATTACTGTCAATAAAGATTAAAACTTGCTCGGAAGCCCAGGAAAAACACGCGGTGCATCTATGCGGACCGGATTCTCATACGGAGTAACTTTGTTGCCGACGTTTAATGGATGTCAAAAATTAGAAAATGAAGTAGCATGCTTAGGCGAAGGCGCGGATTTCGCTATGTTTCACTTACCATTGCAAACTGTGGAGGAATATTTTGACTGTTTTTTTTTTTCGAAGGAATTTAATAATATCATCAGAAATTGAATAGCCCTCACTATCTTTCACTACTTTTTTTTTTTGCTGAAACTCCGGCGCGATTTCAATTTACGTCCGTCGGCTATAAAACGCGTGCAAATTTTATAGCGTGTAACATTCGAAAAATACCTATTCATTAAACCACGAACGTAACTAAGAATTATTAATATTTTTTGATTTTCCTATTTTCGCTAGGATTTACGACATTTCATGTGTTGCTTGTCGTCAAATAAAATATTTTTGTCACATAGTTGTACTAACATTTGTTTGATTAAAAGAATTTGAGTTTAATGTTGAAAAGATGTTTCAACAAGTTAAACCCTTTTGAAATGCTATGATATAAAGTAGGTAATCATGAATTGAACTTAATTGCGTGTTCTGAAGCAGCGGAAAATTTGACAGATTTCTTCTCCCACGTGGGAATAAAACACTAGTTTTATATGGCCAAGTAGCAGAACTACTGACGAGCCGACTGTGTAGACACCGAGAGCTAAAACTGGGGATCGTGATAATAAAAGAAACTGTTTCTAGTGGCGTTTCAGAACATACTGATGGTCTGATTTATTTCAGCTTAAGAGGAGCCCTTCGGCATCGGTTATATCGCGCTCGTTTGCTCGATAGGCAAACGTCAAATGACAATTCGCTGGGGATGTTCAGAACGAACATCACAACTAGAAGGGTAAAATCTCATGTAGGTACACGAAAGCCACGGGTATTAACTTATTGTAGAATAGAAAATATTTTGTAAAGTCTGTATCCGCAACAATCGGGATACAGAAATACGGCTGTAACTCTGCAATAGATTAATTAAAATTTCTCAAATTTGTCCTGATAACATCTAAGGCAGCATCCATTAATTACGTAACGCTAAAATCGACAATTTTTTACCCCCCTCCCCCCTCCGTAACGCTTTTTTGTATGAAAACCTGAAATTTTTTGTAACGCTCGGCCGAACTCCCCCCCTCCCCCTAGAGCGTTACGTAATTTGTGGATGGCGCCTAAGGATGTGTTCATTCCATCTGCAAAATTTCATGTGAAAAGGTGCAGTACTTTTTGTTGTAGCAATGAAATAGTAGAATGCGTGCAATTGATTTTTTTACAGCCCCTAATTTACCTTCTCAGCGCTGTTACTTTTGAATTTGTTAAAGGAAATGGCTGAAATTTTGAACATAAACCACTCAATCACATGTTTTGCTTGGGCAAAATTTCAAACAAATCGATGCACTATTATTAATTTTATAGTCGAAACATGTATTGGGACCGACCATGATTTTAGCCCCTCAGACAGACATGTTTCAGCACCCCTTATTGCCTCGATTCACTGTTGAAGGTACTATAGGTATCAGGTATCAGAAGGCCGGCTCCAGAGGCACGTTATCCTCCATTTGGGACATTTGTGCCATCGCCAAAATAATAGCCTATTTCGTCATCTACCTGAGGGAAAAGGAAGGAAATAAGGATAAGAATGGGGATAAGGACAGGTAGGGAAATAGGAAAAGTACCCTGGAAGAGGATATTAACGCATAAGCGTACGACAATGGGTTCAAACAGCGCCCTGAAAAGGGCACTGTAATAACGCATAAAGCGAAAGAGAGCCTATAGCTCTTTACCACAGCGGGTTAATAACAACAGAATACCCTGAATATTCAGGTCTCTGAAGTCAGTTTCACTTAATAAGTGTTTACCGAGTACTCGGAAACGCAGTTGCGCAAAAACTGGACAGTTACATATCAAATGATACGAAGTTCCATAATCGGATTCACAGCTATCACATGTAAATGAATCAGCTTGCTGAATATTCGCCATGTGATAGCTGAATCGGCAGTGGCCAGTCAATGCTTTGACCAGAATGCTGCCATTCTGCTTTGACAGATTTGTAAGATACTTTGCCACCCTTGAAGATGGCTCAGTACAATACAATTTGGTTTGACGACATGACTCCAAACTATTCCTGTATTGTCTGTGTTGAGTAGCAGCCCAGGTGTGAATCTGAAGCTACACCCAACACATCGATATCGGAATAGCTGGCTCAGGACCAATAAAGTTATGTGATGCTCCAGTGCGAGCTAACTCATCAGCCAATTTATTTACAGCGATGGAAGAATGGCCAGGTACCCATACAAGATGAACAGCGTTTGCTGAATTCAGCTCCTCGATTTGAGTTCGACAAGCGATAGTTGACCGATGCAAGTGCTTTAATAGCAGCCTGGCTATCTGAACAGAAGTATATTACTTTGCCCATTACGTGCTGCTGAAGTGCTGATTGCACTCCGCAAATAAGAGCAAAGATTTCGGCCTGAAAAACGGTGCAGTGTCTACCAAGTGAGTAAGACTCCCAAGCAACACGACTTGTTTCAAAGCCAGTACCAGCAACATCAGTGCAATTTATTCACTGTTCTAATTAAGGACAACACAACACAATTGCTTCTTCTTTGGAACGCAAAAAGCGCAAATTTTAAATCGTTATGCAACATGAGCCAGGGGGAATGATAAAAAAATGAAAAAAATATATTCAGACTCGAACCATGGACACCAGGAATATTAACCACTCACCTTACATACTACACCAGAAGCTCTGTGAAAGATTTGCTGCTCAATGCACCATAAAAGCTACTGAAGTTACGCGTTACTTCATTGTACCGTCTTTGTCACAAGTTAGAAAGCTGTCAAAATGAAAAGACGCGCAAGTTTTCCGCAACACATTTGGAACCTAATCTGAACAAACAAACCAGAGTAAGATGTTTCATGTGTGTTACATAACACATTTAATGCAAGCTGACTGTATTGCCACTTGTGAGGAATATGTAAGCTCCGCCTCCATAAATCGATGTTAAATACGATGTTATTTGTAATTCCCATGAAACAAAGCTGCAACTTAACGATATTCGGAGTTTAAATGCAACTCAACTGACAAGATGAAAGTTGCGTGCGCTTTTATTGCAACTCTTTTAGACCAAAGCATAGAAAACCACATTTTGGATGATGTTGCAGGTGCTGCTTGGGACTAATACAGTCTTAGCTCACGAGAATAAACACCAGCACCTGCTCGACCTTCGAGAAGGGAGCCATCAGTGTAACATACGATGCCGTCTGAAATACTTCTCTCCAGATAACCAGATGTCCATTCTTCCCGGGAAGGGCATTTCGTGGAAAATGTCATATATGGAAAATTACAAGCAATTATAAGATCACTTGGAGCAAGGACAATTTTGTCCCAATTCACCAAAAGTGGAAACAACGAGGTGTGTGTTGATGTGCGGTTCACAAGAGTTCCCTCTAGTAGACCGAGTACCCGTAGACGGTAAGTGCAAGAAAGTGCTTCTTGTTTGAGATGAATGTGTAGTGGAGCAACGTCAAAGAGAACTTCGAGCGCTGCCATGGGAGTTGAAGAGAACGCTCCAGACATCGCCATCAAGCACATCCTTTGGAGGTGGCCTAACTTTGATTGGACCGTTCTCACTTCGCCCTTTTGCCACCACACAAGACATCCATAAGCCAATATTGGCCGAACAACAGTTGTGTAGATCCATTTGATATACTTGGGTTTTAGACCCCAAGTTGTACCAAAGGTTCGCCGGCATTGCCCGAAGGCCATACAAGCTTTCTTGATTCTGAACTCAATGTGAAGTGTCCAGGAAAGCTTGGAATCAAGAATGACTCCAACGTACTTTACCTGTTCAGTCACATCGATTTCAGAATCAAAGAGACGCAAAGGTCGAACGCCATTACGGTTTCGCCTTTACGTAAAAAGAACAATAGGTGTTTTACTCGGATTAACCGAAAGGCCATATTGGCGACACCAACCCTCAGGGCGCTATGCATCAGGTCGAAAAGGGTGGTGATACACATACCAACTAACAATGCTAGGTATATATATTCTTAATCACTTAACCTAATTTACAGCTCTATTGTCCACTGGGGCACTACGTGAGCAATTTCAATTGACAGCTGCACTTACATTTTGTACAGCGCCTAGATTCTATTCTACTTTATCGAACTGCCTTTCTGCTGCTTTCACTTTTTCTACTTTATACCTAGTAGAATGATGAGCACAAGGATGGTGATGGATGGCCGTTGTTCTTTTCCAGTCCGATTGGGGGTCCATTATGAGTAGCAGTTCGCCGATATCCAGGTATCCGGGTCCGTTTGAGCCATGGGGCTCAGAAGAGGGTCAGTGTCAGCCGCTCTCGGGGGAAAAGCAACTGACGAAAAATTGCAAGTGCCGGGGCTGGGAATCAAACCCATGACCATCCGCATATGAAGCGAACGTGTGACCAACTACGCCACGGGCCCCGGCAACAATGCTAGGTAGTCGTCGGCAAAACCATAAGTAGGAAAACCGCTATTATTGAGTTGCCTCAATAGCGTATCTGCTACGAGATTCCACAAAAGCGGTGACAAGACTCCCCCTTGGGGGCATCCACAAACACTCAATTTCATAATCCCTGCTAGACGCAATGTCGAGAAGAGATATCGGTTTTTGAGCATTTGATGAATCCAATTGGAAATCATTGGAGATATACCATGACTCCGTGCGGCTTCCAATATGGCATCGAAAGGTACATTGTCAAAGGCACCCTCGATATCTAGGAAAACACCCAAACAAGATTGCTTTTGAGCGAATGCTTTCTCGAAATCGTAAACAACCTTGTGTAAAAGAGTCACAGTAGACTTACCAGATTGGTAGGCATGTTGGTTCACATGAAGAGGCACGTTGGCCAGATGAACATCACGGATGTGAAGATCCACAATGCGTTCGAAGCATTTCAGAAGAAAAGAGGTCAAACTGATAGGTCTGAAACTCTTTGCTTCTTCATACGACGCACGACCCACTTTCGGAATAAACTTCACAGTAATATCCCGCCAGGATTTGGGAATATACCCTGTAGCAAAACTGCAAACAAGTATTTTTTTCAAAACATGTTTGAAATGATCAAATCCCTTCTGAAGCAAAAAAGGATGAATCCCATCTGCCAAAGGAGATTTGAAAGGAGCAAAGCTATTAAGTGCCCACTCAATTGATTCTATAGTTCTATAGACATCAGGTTCATCCGAAGATGTAATATCCACACATCCAGGGAAGTGTGTGCTGAATAAGCATTCCAGAACTTCCTCATCAGAGGAAGTCAGATCGCCATTTGGCAAACGAAGTACGTTCACTCGAAAATCCTTAGATTTCGCAAGGATTTTATTTAACCGACTGACTTCACTCAAACTGGAAACATTTGTACAAAGGTTTTTCCAGCCGGATCGTTCAGCAGACCGAAGAGCTTTCTGGTAGGCCTTACGAGCCGACCTGAAAGCCTCCGATCCAGCCGAACGTCGTCTGTTCCAACTCTTTCTACATTGCTTCCTGAGCTTCGCCAGATCGGAGTTCCACCAAGGGGTTCCTCTTGTGATCTTCACAGACCGTAGAGGGCATGCTTCTTCAAAAGCTTCCATGATGTGTCCATGGATGGTGAGTATCCATGAAATTTGGCCGCAACCAAATCAGTAAAAAGATCCCAGTTTGTTGATCGGGGATTCCTGAAACGCAATGTTTGCGAAGTGACAATTAAATGTTCAAAAAAGATGTAGCGATGGTCAGATAAAGATTCTTCATCTGACACATGCCAATTGGTCAACTCGTGACTAAATCTACTAGAGAAAAGCGTTATGTCTAACACTTCCTCTCTAGCAGATACCATAAAGGTTAGGCGGTTGCCTATGTTAAGCGATGCAAGATCTGTACTACTAAGGTACTCCATCAAACTGGAGCCTCTCAAGTTAATGTCTGAGCTGCCCCAGACGATATGGTGAGCATTAGCATCACTGCCAACAATTAGCGGAAGGCCTTTTGAAGCACAGTATGCGATGACTTGTTTGAAAGCATCCGTAGGGGATGGTTCATCATGCGGTAAATAAACCGAACAATAGACGTGTTTCCTGTTGAGGTTTCCAACAGATACATCAATTGTGATAGCACGTACATCTCTGGTGGTTAGTTCAGAGATGAGTGTAGCAACTATTGCGTTGTTGACAAGCACGCAGGCTCGAGGCATGACACGTGAGTTTGCCATTTCATGTTTACTGAAAGTAGCAAACACCGGGTTCACAAGGTTTCCTAGATAGAGATTCCCCTTACGGAAGTAAGGTTCTTTTACCAAGGCCACTTGGGCTGAACCATTTTGCATAAGTCTGCAAAGATTGATTGTGGCTGTTCTTTTATGCTGAAGATTGATCTGAGCTATCCTAACCGTAGCCACTACCCAAACTAGGCAAGATTAAACTCTTCACAACAACAGCACAACAAAGAACAGCAGCAACAAAACCAGATCGGTATCGATTGGAAAACGCCAAAGGCGAGGATACACAGAATACACTGTGTAAATCGCATAATGCGAAACCATATAGGTGAAAATTCAAACTAATTAACAACATCTTCATAATCCCGCCCTTATTTAGCCTCAAGTGAGACTAAAGAAGGGCAGCCGATTGTCTCGGAGAAACACAAGGTCCACTGCACCATTGCTCCGGTTAGCGCAGTAAGGGCAACATACTGTGGAGGGCACCCTGGTACTCCACAGGCTCCGTTTGTGGTTACCCATTCATTCCCAGGCCCCCTAGCCATTCATTCCCAGGCACGGTGAGCATGAAGCCGCATCACACCATGAATTAGGGGTCACCTGTTGGTGGACTCTTAGCACCGGAACGGGCGGTCCGTAGTGTTATTCTTAGTCAATTGAGACAATCGCTACCGACACTACACAGCTATCTAGGCTGATCGAGAAAAGAAGTTAATATTGATGATCAACTTCATACGGGCACGAACAGCCGAAAATCAGACAGACATTTTTCAGCACCCCTTATTGCTTCGATTCACTGTTGAAGGTACTATACCAATAAGCATCAAATTTTGCAGGCTCAATATACACATAATCAACTACCATCTGTGGTAATTTCATGAAAATTGGCACACTCATATGAAAATTCTGAATAGACATAGATCGCATATGAAAAACAGTGTCACTAACACTCACCCCTATCAACACCTGTAACTTTCAAACCAATTGATCAAAGTTGATGAAATTTTGCAAGAAAGTGTCTCTGTAAGTATCATAACTACTTACGAAATTTCATAACTATTCTCACAGAACTTTGAATTGTAGCGGAAAAAACATCTATTATGCGAATGAAATTTGGTCATGATTGTACATAATGGTTAAAACCACGCTTGTTTGTCTTTCATCCACAGTTAGAAGTAATGCATCAAATTTTATTAAATTTGGTGAAAATACACCATAGAGTTCTCAGTATTTTTTTTTGCCAATTTTACCGATTCAATACACACTTATATTTAGCTGTACCTCTGTGCCCCGAATGTTGCGGATACAGGCTTTATTTGCACTAAATTTCATTGGAAAGTTCGAATATTTTTCAAACACGATTTTAATCTTAACCCTCAAGAGGATACCTTAAGGACATAGATGAGCGAATCCAAAGATGGCCGTCACAATGGCTGCCTTGCAAATACCGAAAGCACGGATCTCGTCATCTAAACAACAAACGGAGCTGAAAAAGCAATGAGTAGGCTTGCTAACTCGTGGTAAACATTGAGTAGCATTTTCGTTTTCGGGTATTTTGGGGATGACGAGAACGGTGCTCTTGAAAATGCGAGGCAAAAATGCACCTGGACGCGCTCCCATTTCACCTTAAACGTATCCCGTGATCCATACTTTTTAATATGTTGATGTTGATGTTTTTAGCAAAGATGTAAGGAGAGTCAAGGCTTATCTAGTGATGAACAAGTTAGTTCGGGAAGTTTCAGTTAGGCGGCGCTAGAGAGAATTTAAAAATGCTCCTGAAACGTAGGCACCTTGATAAGCGGACAAGATGCACCCAAACCATAGGGTTAGTCGCACTTCTGTAGGCGCATATTTGTCTGAGTACTCAAAAAAAAATCATAGACAAACAGATGCAACACTAATAAAAAATTACATATCTCAGGATCCTGAAAACTCATTTAATTGGAGTCTTCGGCAAAGTTGTTTGGTTGATCAAGGATCTCCAGATGAAGGACCGTTTGAATCGATATTCCACCACTATGTGAAATCAGTGAGTTTATAAGTTTTAAATCTCATATACATGTATTGCAAATCAAAACTGATTGATGGAACGTCTAAAACTTACATCACGTTCCGAGGGTGGAAGGGGAGGGGTGTTAGCAAAGTGTGGCGACCCAGACAACAAATTTAGAGAGCTCATATATCAAAAGAGTGACATAGGGGGAAAAGTGGGATAAATGAACGATTTTTGCGTGACGTAATTCATAAACGTTCTCAATGGTGGTTCTTCAACAACAATGCAGTGTTTACTGACTCGAAGTTATCCCTCGAAAATCACAATACATGTTTTAAAAATCTCAAAACTTGTGGTATACGATCTTAATCCTTTTCTGGTTAGGACACTTGCGGCGTTATGGTTGGAAGTTGATTCAGTGCCCTCAGTGCTGTGACCAAGCTGCAGTCTTTGGCTGCAGACAACATATGTATCGTACGATTAGCCCAAAGATCTTTTATTATTAGGGAAGTATTCAAGACACGAAAAGGTCCTAAACAGAAACCAAGGATCAACACCTTCAGTATAATCTTACTTATTTGTTATATAGTTATATCAGGGACACTCTCGAGTCCCTTCGAATCTCGCAGAGGGTTAGGGCAATGTGGTGGTCTTCCGTGCTTGCTGTTCAACATTGCTTTAGAGGTGTAATAAGGAGAGCGGGGATAAACATGAGTGGAACGATTTTCACGAAGTCCGTTCAGCTGCTTGGTTTCGCTGATGATATTGATACATATTATAGCTCGTAAATTTGAGACGATGGTAGAAACGTACATCCGACTGAAGAGTGAAGTCAGGCAAATCGGATTAGTCGTTGATGTGTCGAAGACAAAGTACATGATGGCAAAGGGCTCCAGGGAGGAATCACCGCGCCCGCCACCCCGAATTTATATCGACGGTGATGAAATCGAGGCGGTTGAAGAATTCGTGTACTTGGGCTCACTGGTGACCGCCGAAGACACCAGCAGAGAAATTCAGAGGCGCATTGTGGCAGGAAATCGTGCTTACTTTGGACTCCGCAGAACTCTACGATCGAATAAAGTTCGCCGTAACAATAACTATCTACAAAACGCTGATTGGACCGGTCGTTCTCTATGGGCACGAAACATGGACCTTACGTGCAGAGGACCAACGCGCCCTTGGAGTTTTCGAACGGAAGGTGTTGTGTACCATCTACGGCGGAGTGCCCAAGGCGAATGAACCACGAGCTGCATCAGCTGCTAAGAGAACCAACCATCGTCCATACCGCGAAAATCGGGAGGCTACGGTGGGCGGGTCCCTTCATCAGGATGTCGGATAGCAACCCGACTAAAATGGTTCTCGAGAGTCATCTCGAGAGTCATCCGACCGGTACAAGAAGACGTGGAGCGCCGCGAGCTAGGTGGGTCGACCAAGTGGAGGACGATCTGCGAACCCTACGCAGAGTGCGGAACTGGAGACAAACAGCCATGGACCGAGTAGAATGGAGGCGGATACCATGTAGGTACAGCAGAGGCCACCCCGGCCTTAGTCTGATCGGTGAGGTAAGGTAAGTTGTTATATAGTTTGTTAACTTTCGATATCTTTATATTGATGGGATCATCGGGATAGGGAGAGATCAAAAGAAAGAACCAATTTGCATTAGTTATTGGACTGGTGACATTCGAAACCAAACAACACGCGCTTTGTTTAAATATTATATTTAACTTAGCCTACTGCAAGCGTAATGTTACAACACTGGACAAAATGATCGATTCGGTAAATTTATTTCTTGACAAGACATCATGATTACACTCATGGCTACGAACGAGTCAATCGCACTCTCCTATATCTAGCAGGGTGTTGCACCAATTCTTCGTAATTGAAGCTATTCAAAAATGTTACTGTAGATCGAAATCTAGCTATGCAACCTATTTAGTAAATTTTCTTCGGTAAATTTTTTCTGTAGATGACGAAGCAAAGCCTTTGTACGATGAATTGACGTGACACCCTACTCTAGGATGTTTTAATTAAAAATATCGTAACGTGAATTCAACCTGTCCACAGGTTTCACGTACACTCTTACGGTAAAGTAGCAATCTACTTTGCTCAATTGGCAGCTCTTCTAGTTGGGAAGAAATCCTTCCTCTTTTCACTGTGATTTCTTCTGGTCCTGTTGCAGACGCTTGCTGTACCCTCGAATATTAGCTAAAACGATAAAATGAAATTTGGATTAGTAAGTCAAACTCAATTTCAAGTTGAAAAAGCGAATTTTAATTATGCATGGAAGGTTTTAAAAAGCGTTAATTGGATAGCTTAAGCATTAAGCACTATTATGTTTTGCGTAAGCAGTGCCATATCAGCACGAGGAATGGCAGGCAGCAAATAACGCGAACTATTCAAAACATCTCATTTACATTGTATTCTGTTTATTGTTCGAACCTGGCAACTTCTTCTTTCCTTTTTTGCCCTCCGTCTTCACAGGGGCAGGGGTCGTGGTGGTCGTTGTCGTCGTTGTCGAAGCTTCCACTTCCTTTGCAGCGGCTTCTTCAACTTTCTCCATCACTTCGCTAGTGCTAGTCACATCCTCTAACGCCTTAGTGGTTGTACTACTACTGATACTCGAATCTTCAACTTTTTTCTCCGCAGTTTCGCTTTCTGTGACAGCTGCTTTAGTTGAACTCCCTTCATCCATCATGGGTTCCACTGATTTCAGCTCTGCCTCTTTGGCTGGTTCATCGGCAGCAGCAGCATCTTGCTGAACTACTTCTTCAGGTTCTACAGCTGGTGAGGGTTCAGCTACGGGCACAGGTTCTTCCACTGCCTTAAGTGATTCTTCCGCAACATTTACGGCAGAGACTTCTACTGTAACTGGTTCAACTGTATCCTTGATCGGATCTACGGTTCTAGTAGCAGGAGTGTCTTCTTTTTGTTCTTCTGTGACTGTAAGTTCTTGAACATCGGCCTTGACAGTTATTGGATCAATTGCTTTTACTAATGGTAACTCTTCTTCAGGTGTGACGGAATCTGCATCTGCAACGGGAGACGCAGACACATCTACTTTAGCAATAGTTTCCTTAGGCATCTCGCTCTCTACTGATTTTTCAGCACCTGATTCTGGTTCAATCACCTTTGCTTCTTCTTTTTTCTCGACAGGCTTTTCTTCTTCTTTTTTCTCGACAGGCGCAACTGTCCTGATAGTAATTTCCTTCACTTTAGGTTTTTCAATCACAACAGTAACGGGAATCATTCTGTATGTTGGTTCCGCCTCAACACTTTGCTTCTTATTTGGAAGATCCTCCACGATAGGAATCACAGTTTCATCTTCTACGCTCTTAGCTCCTTGCTTCATTCCTTCAGTTACCACTGGCACCACGGTTTCTTTTAGTGCGTCATCAGTTTGCATTTTGGTTTCTTTTTCATCCTTGATCATTTCTGCCTTTGATTCTTTTACAGCGTCTTCTGGAGTTTCATCCGAGACTACCCTAACGGTGTCCTTAGGTGACTCTTCGCTCGAGTTGTCCTCTTTCGAATCATCATCGTCCTTAGCTTGTTGTTTGGTTTCTACCTTGACAGCTTTAGTTGTTTCTATTTTATCTTCAAGGTCTTGTAGCTTATTCTCATTTGATTTCATTACCGGAGCTTCAACAATCACTGGCCTTGGTTGAGAAGTAGCTGTATCTTGCCTCGGTTCTGCAGATTTAGCCTGAGAGTTTTCAATCTTCACTGATTTGGATTCGGAGGTAGTTGATAGAGCATCACTTGTTGTTGGTTTCTGCTCCAACGTAGTCTTTTCTTTTTCAACTTCTTTCACGGTTTCAGAGGGAACTGATTTAACCGCAACCGGCAGGCTCTTTACTTGCTCGACTTTTTCCGATGTACCTTCAACATCTGATTTAACATCACTCTTTTTCGCTACGCTTTCCTCAGCTGGTGTTGGTTGTACGACCACCTGTATTTTCTTTATCTTGTGCAGCTCAACAGTTTCTGACGGCTTCGAGGTTTCTGAAGCCTTAGTAACCTGCACTGAGTCCTCTGATTTCTTGGATTCAAGGTTCTTGTCCTTGGGACTTGCTAGAGGCTCATGAGCTTCCGATACGGTCACCGTGGCCGGCATTTTAACGTCCGGTGACATGGCCTTGACTTCAACGTGAATTTCAATCTTTTGTACCGTTGGAACATGCTCTTCATCTTTCGCAGTTTTGGAGGTCGTTTTTTCTTCTTGGGGAGTTGGAAATGCTACGGTGACGGCGATCGCCGTAACCAGGAGAACAGACTGGATGATTTTCATTTCTGAAAGTAGAAGATAAAATAATAATGTTAGGCACACTATTAAAAAGGACTCAAAATCACAGACGCGAGATTTCGGAACATAAAGAGCTAATCGTTACTACTTCACAGTGATAGAAAAAATCTGTAGGTAGGTATCAGTGAATATTTCGGTCACTGTTCTAGCAGCTCAACTTCCTTCAAGGTCATTGAAGTCTTTACCATTCTCTACATGTATTGCTCTGTCTCATCCATTAAGCTAAATAAATCAGATTATCTCCCTGCTGATCAGTAGAAATGTGGCCCTTGAGAACGTGTTCGACCAATGCAACGTGAGAACAAAGAATCCATTACATCCACGCGCAAATAGTTGAGCCAGTTCAGAGGTAAGAAACTTTAAACTTTTTTCCCAAAGCCATGATGATATGCTGCTGATGGGCAGATTAAAATAAATGGTTCCGCTTGGCAGCATGCCGTGTTTGTTTCAACTGGAGCTGTTTTAAAGATATACAGAAGATGAACAACTTCCGGTCAGTGAGAATAGTTATTTTACGCTTCAAGAATTTATATCTTCAAGTGACGCACAGTATTTTTCTGACCAAATTGCTACTCATCCATGTCTATATTACCGTAGGTACTACTCTATTCTGGTGAAACGTTCCTACTAATCTTGGCATTCTATCAGCAAGGCCTCTACAAGCATTTTCACAGTTAATACCTGAGATCTTGTATTGTTTATTTATCATTTTTTACATTTATGCAATGGATGGCAGGTACAAAGATACTCCATGAACACGCGAGTCAAGGAAATTTACATTACAAAGAGATCCTAAACCGTACCGGTAATCGAACCTAGCCACTTTCAGCATGGACACAAGTGATCCGGGTTTCTGTAAGATAATACAAATACAAGATTACAAATACCGTGCAAAGAGCAACCTGTGCTCTAATACCTCAAGTTGGTATGTCTATACTATTCTACGCAATATGATGAGAACACCACAATAACAATTGGAGGTATTTGATCAAAGTTAGGTATTGATGTGGTATTGTTGATTAGGCTTTGAAAATAACTGAAGAACAAGATTTGTTATTGTATCATGAAGCTATCGAAAAATGTTCGATTTAATAGCAAGAAATGTTATTACTTTGTTATTTCATACCTTCTGGATAACAACTAGAGCACTTGAAATTTATGGTATGCATTCATTATTGAAATAACAAGACTTGTTATTTTTCTGGTGTTATTTATACAAAATTCTGGTATTTATTTTTGTTATTTTGCCTCTTATGTCCACATAATGAAGGGCAAATCGAGGTATAATGTTATTTAAGATTCATACCTAGATATGTTATTTTGTTGTTATTCTTTTCTGCTCGGGACTGCATGCCCTATTTCGTGGCCTTGATGTTTACGATTCGGACTTAGAAAAATATCGTCAGATTGAACTTAGAAAAAGTTTCAGAGGTGGTTTGATTTAATTCAACTTGTGGGGTTTGTGTGCGTCGGAAAGTGTGCTGATTTATGACTTGATGACGGCACGGTGTAACCCCTCTAGGAGATACCTCTGGGATTCTACAGGAATTCTATCCAAGCTTCTTCCAAGAAATCTATCGTATTTTTTTGACAAATTTGTTCCAGTGCTCCTCTGGAAGTTTCTTGTGGGAATCCCAGAGAGTTCTTGTCGAGTTTTTTTTTTGGGGTTTATTGGGGATTCCTTCAGAAGTTCCCTCTGGGGTTCTTCCACGAGTTTCTACTGATATTCCTAAACAGGTTCTGTCTAGGATTTCTTCAAGAGTTCTTGTCAGGATTCATCCAGTAAGTACTGCCAAGATTGTTCCAGAGGATTTTTCTTAGATTTCTTAAGAAACACCTTCTGAAATTACTTCAGCCCGAGCAGAGGAAAATATCAAAATAATAACAACGGAATCACAAAACCTGTTTTTATATCTCGGTTTGTTATTATTAACTTATTAAGTCATCACCGTTCCATAACATGTTCTGTTGGGCAATCTTATTTTGTTATGATCGTGCTCTTGGTATATTTTCTTGAAATTACATTTCAATAACATGTTTTGTTGTTGCACAAGTTCAGTTATTATTATGTCATTGAGACTGTACAAATATTTGATCATTAATATTACAACATAACTAGCTTTGCAATCAAAACTACACCATTCGAGATTTTCGTCGTTCACAGCATTCCGTGAGGAACTGTATGAGAAAATATTATTTTGTCATCAGTCCCATATCTTACTGACATTACGTTTTAACTGTGACAGTGCCAACTTATCAGCCTTTTGTTTTATAAGCACTTTGAAAAGTATACCTGTTTTTTTTTGTCCCAGTTTTAGTTAGGTATGAATACGAAAATAGAAAGTGTAATAGAGTGTTAGCCATTTTATGAAACATTTTGGATCAACTGGTGGAATTTAACGACGAATAACACATTTTCGACAAAATGTAAAAAAATAAGTCATCAAGAACTCCATTGATTATTTTTAAACATATTATTTTTATTGATTTCACTGCATCCACTTAGATTCACTTACATAAATGTGTCAATCAATGAGGTAATAATGTAAATTAATCTTATAATTAATGAACAACCTAATAAAGGGTTTCAAAACGACGGTAGTTTTTCATCGTAAGTTGTTTGGAAAATAAACGAAAACTATTGTTTCTCTTCGTTTTCGATAATAAATCGCTTGCGACAACAATAGCGTCCCAATTATGAATGAAACATTTAACAATAGATCCTATTCTTGCATATCCCATTGAATGCATATGGGACTTTTGAGGAGTTCCTATCCGCAACAGAAAAAAAGCAAATTTTGTTTTCAAATTGTTATCAATAACGTATTCATACCAAAATTTGTTATTGAAATATTTTAAAAATTCGCTGTTATTAAGTTGTTATTGAAACTAACAAAACATGTTATTAAACAGGTCTACCAGGAACATTTTTTTGTTATAATTTTTGTTATTTTGCCGCTTATGACAGACAAGTTTATATCAGGATATGTTATGTGAATAACATGAAAATAACTCTTTCCGCTACTCAGTTATTTTTCCAAAATAACACACTTTATTATGCTGTTGTTATTCCCTTCTGCTCGGGAGGAGTTCCCAAATTCCTTCAAAATGCTTTCCGATATTTCTCTAGAAGTCAACTCCGAGATCCCTCTAGGAATTCCTTCTAGACTCCTCATCTTCGGTGGTTTCTCCACAAATTTATTCTAGGAGCTATTTACGGGGTTCTTACAGAAGTTCCCTCTGGGATCCTTTCTGAGATTCCTAAGAGGTTCCTCCAGCCTGGAGGCTCCAGGAACTACTCTCAGGATTTCTTCAGAAGTTTCTTCTGGGACTTCAAACGAATTTCTATCACTCTAGAAATCCATCCTAGGAATTCCATCTTTAGACGTTTATTTTTACTTTTAGAAAGTATTCCTGTGTAATCAGTAGTAGTCAACAGTGGTAAAATGAAGTGGTTGTAAAATCAGTGCGCATCTCAAACAGTAATTAGCACTTGATTTCCACTAACTATCAACCAACACCTGGTGGCTATCGATAGAGCTTATTGCCGTGTTTATGTGAAGCTGTTATCCGAGAAAATTGTCCACTGCTGTGATAAATATCGTCGAAAACATTTCTGCTTGGTGATACCACGATATCCAGTTTGACAGTGGACGCTAGCATTCATCTATGAGTCAACTGTGGACCCGAAGCAAAACGAATAGCATGTCACAGTCTACTAGCAACACGAAACGGATAAAGCCTGATGAACCTTCCAATTCACCAACATCTGACGTGACAAACAATGAGCTGGCTCGCATGATTACCAATCAAAACAAAATCTTGCAGGCTCGTATGGATAAGCTGGAAGATGAGCTGCATAGCCAACTTTCGAAGGGATTGGACGAAATTAAGGCGGAGTTGTCCGATGTTAACACCAGACTCCGTAAGGTTGAAGCAGAACAGGAAGGTAATGCTGAATCCATTGCTAGGACCCTACTGACTGATGACCTCACGATCAGTGGCGTCCCGTACACCGTTGGAGAAGATCTGCAGCACTATTTTCGTTGTTGGTGTTTGGCTATGGGATATGCTGATAATATGGTCCCATTAGTTGACATCCGGCGCCTGACTAGATCACCGTTGAATGCTGGTAGCAATTGTCTCATCTTGATGTAGTTTGCCTTCACGAACCAGCGAAATGACTTTTTCTCCAAATATCTTGCGATGCGATCGTTGAACTTGGCGCAAATCGGGTTTCAAGCGAACAAACGAGTGTATGTGAACGAGAGTTTGACTCCAGCGGCTAGGAAAATCAAAGCGAAGGCGATTGAGTTGAAGAAGCAAGGGAAATTGGCGTATGCTTTCTCCAAAGGTGGTGTGATTTACGTCAAGGAGCTGAACAGCGAAGATAACGTCGTCGTCAAGTCTATGGAAGAGCTGCAGCGATTTCATCAACGTTAAACCTTTCCTTTATTGCTTTCTCTATCCTTCCAATCCACTCCATAAGCTGTCCATGATTTCCTCTCCTGAAAGTTTTGGGGGTTGCTGTTGCTGCTGTTGGGGTGTTGGGTTGTTGTTGCTGCTGCTGCTTGTTTGATCTGCTGATGGAAAATCATGTAGTCTCATTAGGAAGATTGTTACAATTGTAAAATTATGTTAATTACTGTTTGGTGCGTTGTTTAAATAGTTAAATTATAAGTTGGCGTTTGATTAAAAACATTGTATTTTTAAAGTGTTTAGATTTAATTGCTTTTAAATTGTTTTCTTGAACTGTAACTTGCTTTTTGTTCAGCATAATGGCTAATAACTTGAACGTCAATACTTCTAATAATTGGAATACGCCAGGAATCGTTATGAAGTCTGCATTGGTTCGAGATAAACTTTCGGTTTGTTGCATGAATAGCCAAAGCATTTGTGCAAGGAAAATGTCTAAGATTGAAGAGCTAAAGAAAATAGCTAATATTTCTAACGTTGATGTGATGAGCATTTCCGAATCTTGGTTGAATGAGAAAATATCTGATGATGTCCTGAATATTGATAATTACACGGTTATCAGAAATGATCGTTTGGGTCGACTGGGTGGTGGCATAATCGTTTATATTAAAAAACATTTCCACTTCAGAATTTTGGAAAAATCATGTTATATCGCCGGTGAAACTGAATATATTTTTCTAGAACTTCAAATCAACAAACAAAAAATTCTTTTAGGTTTCTTTTACAATCCTCCTGAATTTGATTGTTCACCATTGCTAACACAAAAGTTCTCTAGATTTGAATTTCAATACGAGCACATTTTGTTAATGGGTGATTTTAATACAAATATACTCAACTCGCAAAGTGATAGAAGTCGGAGGTTTACGTCATTTATGGAAAATTTCTCATTTTCTTCTTTAGGCGATACTCCGACACATTTCCATAGGACAGGATCATCTCAAATTGATCTAATGATTACTAATAAAACTGAACTTGTGCTTCGTTTTAACCAAATTGATGTTCCATTCATGTCGAATCACGATTTACTATTTGCGTCTTTAGATGTGGATGTTTTACGATCTACACAACCAACAACTTTTAGAGACTACAGAAACTTTAATCCCTCCGTCGTTATATCTGTGTTCAACAACATCAACTGGGATGATTTTTACCTAACAAATAATCCTGATTTTTTGCTTCCATTTTTCAATGAACATGTGAGAAGTATGTACGATTCAACTATACCTGTGAAAAACTACACAAGGAAACAAAACTGTAATCCATGGTTTGATAATCAGGTATCTAGAGCAATAGTCGATCGTGACCTTGCTTTTCGAAAATGGAAAACTACAGGAAATAATGACGATTTTGTAATTTTTAAAAGACTGCGAAATAGTACTACTTCAATTATCACAAATGCCAAAACACGTTACTGGAACGCTAAAATTTCTAATTCTGGTACAGTTAAAGAGTTATGGAAGAACTTAAAGTCTTTGAATATTTCAAAAAAGAATGATTGTGTTTCTTTGAACTGTAGCCCTGATGACATCAACAAACATTTCGTTCAGAATTTCAGCTCACCTGTACAAACTGACTTTTCAGATAATAATGGCTCGTGCTCTACATCATTCCGATTCAGTGAGGTTCAAGATTTTCATATAGTCAATGCAATTAACGATGTTAAGTCTAATGCCGTTGGTCTTGATGATATACCCATTAAATTTATAAAAATGATATTCCCCCTACTTCTGAAGCCATTGAAACATATTTTCAATAGTATTTTCAAAAGCGGTATCTATCCTAAAGTGTGGAAGTATTCCAAAATTATACCCATAAAGAAAAAGCCCATGGATAACACACTTGAGAATCTTAGACCAATCAGTATTTTAAGCGCAATTTCTAAAGTCTTTGAAAGATTGGTAAAAAACCAAATTACCTGTTATCTGTCTGAAAACTGTCTTCTATCACAGTTTCAATCAGGATATCGCAAAGGACACAGCATAAAAACAGCTATGATAAAGGTTTGCGATGATATTGGTGTTGTCCTAGATAAGGGAGGATCTGTAATACTTTTGCTGCTTGATTTTTCAAAAGCGTTTGACACCATTTCGCATATTAAGTTATGCAAAAAACTTGAGAATAACTTCGGTTTTTCATATGATGCGGTTCAACTAATACGTTCATACCTTTCTGATAGAAGTCAAACTGTTTTCGTGAATGACTGTTTTTCCGAATATCGTCCAATATTATCCGGAGTTCCACAGGGATCTGTGTTAGGGCCTTTGCTGTTTTCCATTTATATAAACGATCTACCGCTGAAGCTTAACGGTTGTCAAATCCATTTATTTGCAGACGACGTTCAAATTTATGTAGATGTATCTGGTATGACAAAGGATGTTGCTGCAAATTTGATCAACAATAATTTATCTAATATTTCATTATGGGCGTCAGAAAATTCGTTAAAGTTGAATGCTCGAAAAACACAGGCCTGTTATATTACACGCTCGAATCGAAACTATGAGAAACCTGATTTAAACTTGAACGGCATTCCTATTGTATACTCAGAGACAGTGGTTAGCTTAGGTGTAACTATTCAAAGTAATTTCGAATGGGATGGATTTGTTTTAAAACAATGTGGGAAGATATACTCAGTTTTACGCACATTACGTTATACCGCTGATTTTTTACAACAAGATACAAAACTGAAGTTATTCAAGAGTTTGATCTATCCTCATTTATTATTCTGCGATTTTGTAACCACCCAGGCATCTGCTTACATTATGAATAAACTCAGAGTAGCTCTTAATTGCTGTGTACGATTTGTATACAATTTAGATAGATATTCTCCTGTTTCTCATCTGCACAAATCATTGATTGGTTGTACATTCAACAACTTTCCGGTAGTAAGATCTGTGTTTATTTTACATTCAGTAATATTCAAGAACTGCCCCCAATATCTATATAGTAAACTGATTCGTTTGAGAAGTCCAAGGGGTATTAAATTCTCTATGCCACGAGCTACGACTTCACACTATGCAAACTCTCTACTTGTTAGAAGTATATGTAATTGGAATTCATTGCCAGTTGAACTACAAAATATTGTTTCTCCTCTGCATTTCAAGAAAGCATTTTTACAGCAAGTTAGTTAAAGATTTTAAAAGTGCATTATTTAATTAATAATTATTGCTCAGTTTTACAACAACGCACTTCATATTATCATTGAGCATCTAAAACATAAAAGACATTGTCTTAAGTTTTCATGAATAAATAAATAAATAAATAAATAAATAATTGTTTTTAACTTTAAAGAGGAATTTCCTTCGTCCCTCCAAAGGCATTCCAAGAAAATATGCATGGGAATTCCAGAAATTTAATCTGGGATTTCTTCCGGAATTCATCCAGGAGTTCTTTCGGGGATTGCTTCAGGAATTTCTTCCACGGTTGCTACAGAAACTCCATCCAAAATTCAGTTTGGGATTCCTTCCAGAAATTTCATGCGAGATTCCTCTCGGCGTGCCTGCTGAGATTTCTCCAGGAAATCATTCTGATATCCTTTCAGGAATTCTCTAAAAACTTCTCCGGAATTCTTCTAGAAGCTCCTTCTGGGAATTTCTACTGACCTTCTGTCAAAAATTGCTTCTGGAATTTCTTTTTGAATTCCTTCGTAGATTCCTCCGGGCATTCCTTCCGAGATTCCTTTGGAAGCTCTTGCCGGGATTCTTCCGGGAAGTTCTGCTGATTTTTTTTTCCGCAAACTGCTTCTTGAATTTCTTTGGAAACTCTTTCCAGGATTCATCTAGGAACTCTGTTTTGTATTCCTTCACAAGTTCCGTTTGGAATTCTAGCAATTCCTCCTGCAGTTTTTATTTATGGCATTTCTCATGCAGTTTGACCGATACGGTGATTCAGTGCCCACCGGGTGATAAACGAATGTCGCAAATGTCGCTGATTCCAAAAATATGAAGATTAGTTGCACCTACTTCCAGTACAGCCTCCCTCATCGTTACACCTGCAGCACCAAAGAAAACTGAGTCATAACTGCCTGAAAATGGTCAAGCTGGTGATGATATGTAGTCAAGTTGCGCCCAAAAATCTCCCTCATTAGCAATGTACTGTGCCGACGACCGTCTCGGTACGACCTAATGCGGCTGAAGTAACCGGATCCGGATGTCACATAATCTCGAGGTAACGTCGAGGAAGATTTTAAGGAAGGAGGAAGCATCGCTTCAAACGGTGGAGGCTGGGTAAATCGCGAAATTCTATTAGGGTATCGCGCCACTTGGGCGGTGGCTTCTATATTCGTCTGTTTTCCACTATAACTCAGTCAATTTTGAACCAATTGACTTGAAATGTTGTACACGGGTAGATACTCTACCTATTTCACCACATTCCAAAAGTTTTGTCATTGGTTCAAATTTGACTGAGTTATAGTGGAAAACAGACGAATATAGAAGCCACCGCCCAAGTAGCGCGATTCCCTAGATTCATTATCCCCTACCTCCGCATCGCACTGGTCGGGCTTCCAGCAACACTGGGGAAGATCGAGTAACCAACCTCGATGGAAACTATGATCGTAGGCTGTGGGGGGGAGGGGAATGCTTCTGCACACCTGAGCGTCTGTTCTACAAGAGGAGCAGCTCACAACAGCGTCTGATCCCCATAGCAGGGGCAGTTGATCGACGTCCAAGTGCCAGGGAAGGACTCTAAGCTTAACTGTGCATCATGGTTCTCCGAAGCAGATGCATGATGTGCGGTCCTGCTAGCCAGCCGTAAAAAAAGCATTCCAACGGAAAATCTGCTACAAAATAATACGAACTGATACCAACGACAACGACCCCAGCGAACAAAAAGGACTTGCGATAGGAAATTTGGTACTGTAACTAATGCGGTTGGACCACAGCTACCGTTGGCATGAGGAGAGGGTCACACACGAGACTCTGTATAACCTCAACCTCAAGTTTGGCACGCTTATCATGGCTTTTCACGGATTCAGTAAAACATTTGAGTTACCTTTTGATTCTCTTGTATATTTCGGTCTGTGCACTTCTTCTATCTTTCACTAGCTTTCTACATTCACTCTAGGTACTACCACCCACTTCCTTAATCTAGTCTGACCTTCTTTCTACGGGGCCTCCTTCTTCTGCTGCCATCATCCACCGATCCGCTCCTTCATCGTCCTTCCCCTTTTGCCATGTCCGTTGCCTCATTTGCCGCTCAATCGAATCGGGATGTCTGCGACGCGACCACTGGAGAACGGGCCTCAGGTTGGTCCTCGGCCTTGAGCAGCGAATGGCTGCGTCTTTTCCGGGTGACCAGCAAACACAAGGTGGAAAAAACACAAATATTCTCCTGAATTTTAATGAAACAAACTAACGAAAGCCACACTAAACCGTGGCAAACTCTCAGTAACCTGCAGAGGTTTTTTTTTTCTGTTCGGGTGAGCCACTGCGACCAGTATTTAGATCTTTTGTGGCATTACCTGTATCCTTAGTATTTAGTACATGTCGTACTACTCCATTGTCATTGAATAGCAAAAAAGATATTTAAATCTCAGTGAAAGAGCGTCCCTAATCAAACACAATCCGTTGGAATTCTGAGAAAAACAAAACGGTGGTACTACAGGTAATCTTCGATATAACGTACCCTTGAATTCATAAACATTAGCATAAAAATAATATTTTTTCCTTGCTTCGATATAACGTACACTTCAATATAACGTACAAAGAGAAATTATTGTGTACGTTATATCGAAGTACTGATATTTATCCATGCATCGAAACTCTACTAGCCCCATCCATGTCATGCTTCTAGTTTAGTCCCAGGACAATAAAGAAAAACCCGGAACTTTAGGCTAGTAGCAAAACTCTGTCAAATTAGAGAATGTGTTCAGCAATAAGAATACACGTGAGTCCTTGAATTACCAGAACTTAACAGTCCTTGATAGGTTAGTACGCAATTAGATACGTAAAGCATGTTCACCTCCGACCATTACCTGGTGATAGTCAAACTGCACCCGGAAACCATCCGAAACCATCAACGATGCAGCCGAAAGCGCCATCTGGGACGTGGAACGAAGTCGACGGAACGAATCGTTCGACGAGGAGTACGATTTTGGACAAGAAGAATGTAGTGCAGGCGGTTATACTGCAGAATGGAACACGACAGAATATGGAACGATTCAAACAAAAACGGAAACAGCAGACCCGTCTGCTTGGGGAGAAGTAAAGGCCGACTGCAAGAGGTGGAGTACGATAACATGGAATTGCGGTACAGTTCTTAGAAAACACGTAGTTCTATCCAAAGCTCAACACATACCGCCACGACTTCGTACCGCAAGCCGAAATACGCAAGGATAAGGACGGGAGCCTCTTGATGGACGAGCGTGAGGTGATAGTAAGTTTGATCCAGCACTTCGATGAGCACCTGAATGGCGTGGAGAACATTAGCATGGAAAACTGTACTGCCCATAATCGCATAGTTGACGTAAGCGCCAATGTAGTTTTCAGCACACTTTTGAAATTTTAACAATGATTAATGAAAAGTTTATGATTTTTTTTTCTCGTTAATGTCTAGCTAGTGATTAGATCTTGTACTCTATTGAATAAAACTGGCCACAATTATGCACATATGATAGCTGTTAGCTTGTAAGTGCTGACATTGTTAATGGTGGTTACCTCAACTATGCGATTATGGGCAGTGTAGCAGAGGACGGAAATGATCCAACTCCGACGCTGAGAGAAGTTAAGGATGCCATCCACTAGCTGAAAACCAACAAAACAGTTGGTAAGGATCGCAGCCAAACTCATCAAGACGGGCCCAGAAAAGTTGGCGACTTGCACCGGCATAGGGGGTCTCTAAACGTTTGCAAAAACGGTTGGCGACTTGTCTGTAGCAGTCTTGGTACCAGTTGATTGTCAGGATCTAAGAAACTGAACAACTACCGGAGGAGTGGAAGGAAGGAGTAATCTGCTTCATTCACAAGAAATCCAACCATTTGGAATGTGAGAACTTCAGACTGATCAAAATTTTGAATGCCACCCACAAAGTGCTACATCAGATCATATTCCGTCATTTTCGTCATTCTACTACTTACTTTCAGTCCTGGGCACCCACGGTGGTGCAGAGGGCCGACTTCCATCCTGGGCAATTGCCAGCCATCGCCTTGACCTGTGGCCAGGTCAAATTCCTGTCGACTTGCTTGATTTCGTTGTTGAGGCTGCGCCGCTATGAGCCTCTGGGTCTGCCTCTGCTGCGATGTCCTGCTGGGTTCCAATCTAACGCTTGCTTCCAGTTTTCATTTCCGCCTCTGCGTAGTGCGTGGCCAACCCACCTTCACTTTCGCTCCTGAATTTATGTCGCTATCGGCTTTTGATGACATCGACGATGGAGCTCCACGGTAGAGGAACAAATGGGAGGCAACCATGCACGAATTTTATACCGCAGGCATCTATTGATGAAGACCTGCAGCCGTTGGGTGTTCTCCACTGATACACACCAGTTTTCCCTGGTGTATAGCACATATTTCACGCTGAAAGGATTGACCGTGTTTACGCCCAACGATTTGGTCTTATTGATGTTGATGGTAAGACCTGCCGCTGAGGAGCGATTGGCAAGATCATCGGGCTTGCTCTGCATGTCAGAGCGCCGTTGAACTAGGAGAGCAACGTTATCAGCCAAGTTAAAAGTCATTAAGGAACTCCATGGTGATGGACTACCAGAGCAATCCACGAATTGGTTCACGGTCAATCGCACCAACCAGGATCTCGTCGATTACGATGAGGAAAAGCAGCGGTGATAGTATACATCCATGCCTCACTCTAGCAACGACCCGGATGGGATCGGACAAAACACCGTTGTGCGGTACTCTGCACGAAAATGCCCTGTACTGTGCTTCAATGAGGCCGAACATTTTCTCAGGGAGACCCTTGCGCCTGACGGCTTCTCACATGTTTCCGTGATTGAAACGGTCGAAAGCTTCTCCGTAATCAATGAGCACCAGGTAGAGAGACTTAAAATTCATTGAGACTTAAAATTCATTGATTTACCCCAGAATGATACGGAGCGTGACAATACGGTCCACACAGGATCATCCAACACGGAATCCTGCTTGCTGCCGTCGGAGAGTTGCGTCAATCTTCTCCTGTATCCGGTTAAGAATCACTTTGCAGAGGACTTTGAGAACGATACACAGTAACATGATGCCCCGCCAATTATCACATACAGTCAGGTCACCCTTTTTGGGTACCTTTACTAAAACGCTTTGCATCCAGTTGGCCGGAAATGCCGCGGCTTCCTATATATTGCAGAATAATTGATGCAGTAGTTGTGCGGATACCACGGGGCAGCTTTGAACATCTCAACTGATATGCGATCGACCCCTGGGGCTCTTATCGATTTCATGCTACGGATGGCTGTTTCTATCTCCTGCACTGATGGAGCTTTGGTACTGACACAGGTAATGCGTCGAACCCTTGGTGGATAATGCTGAGGTGTTTATGGCGTGGCCGACACTTGAAAAAGGCTTCTAAAGTGCTCGAACCAGCGTTTCAACTGATTAGCCGGGTCGGTCAGTAACTGCCCAGACGTGTCTTTCACGGGGATCGTAGCATTCATCCTGGTCCCACTAAGGCGACGTGAAACATCGTAGAGGAGACGAATTAGTTCGTGGGAAGTAATCAAACCGGCATCATCGACGGCCGGTCGACAACGGACCAGATCTACAATGCATGGCAAATCATCCAGAAATGCTGTGAATAGTAGGTCTTAATACATCACCTGTTCATCGACTTCAAGGCGACACTTGCTTCTATTGATCGCACAGAACTGTTGAAAATCATGGACGAAAACAGCTTTCCAACCAGACTGATCAAAGCAACGCGTTGCAGCTATTGACGGTGTGTAAAACTGTGTAAGGGCTTTAGGGCTGTTTGCATATCAGAAGGAATTTCTCAGCCTATATTCCACTGCACGAATATATGCTGACCTGCTACTCTCACAGAAAATTTGACGTTTGAGCGGTGCCGGCACCTCTCAAACGTCAATTTTTCGGTGGGAGTAAGCAGGCCACCATATATTCGTACAGTGGATTATCTTGATGCATGGGAATTTCCTTGACTGAATCGCTCAAGAAACCGTTTTTTCTTCGATCACAGTACGCAGTTGCGAAGGAATGACTGTTCAAATGGCAGTCACCGTAGAAAATTCCTGTCACCAATCGCTCAAGAAGTTTCTTGAGTGATTTCTTTCGAACACGAAACTGGGCTTTTGGGTGCACTATCCAGTTTATTCGAATCTCGCTGGAGACTGCGACAAGCCGGTGAATTTCCATGTCTACTCTTCAACATCGCTTTGAAATGTAGCAATACGACGAGCCGGGCTCAACAGACGGGTACGATTTTCACAAAATCCAGTCAACTTATGTGCCTTGCCAGAGTATTTGGAACGGTGGCAAAATTGTGCACTCACCTGAAACACGAAGCAGCAAAGTTCGGACTGGTGGTGAATATGTCCAAAACAACGCACCAAATGTACCGTACCATGTACAAAACGGACCGGTGGTCCACAACGGATACGAGACATAAACCATGCTCGAGCAGGACCTGCAAGCACTCGTAGTTTTCCAGCGACGCGTGCTAATGACGATTTACGGCGGTGTGCAGGAGAATGGTGTGTGGCGGAGAAGGAATAATAACGAGCTCGCTGTACTCTACTGCGAACTCAGCAACCAGAAGGTAGCCAAAGTCGGAATGATTCAGTGGGTAGGGCATGTTGTAAGAATGCCGGGCAACAATCCTGTAAAGTTGATGTTCGCTACTAATCCGGTGGGCACAAGAAGGCGTGAAGCGCAGAGAGCACAACAGGCGGATCATCTATCATCTAAAGTAAATGAGTTCGTAAAAAAGTGTTTTTCACCGTACGGTAAATACTTATTCCAAAAAAAGCCGTAAAAATCAGGTGCATACCCGGCTTAAGAATCTTACCATATTTATTAAAAAAACAATGGAAGGTATGCAAAACTGCATGAAGGGTTCGAGCAATCTGCCCCGTTTACACCCGATCCTCGATTTAAACGATTTTTTTTTTTTGCACGGCCGTGCAAAAAAAAACAAACTCTTACAAAGTGCTCTACAGTAAGCCGGGCTCAACAAGCTGCAGGATTTTTATAAAATCCGGTCAATGTATCTGCATCGCGGATGGCCTGCACGATGAGTATTATAACATTTGGAACGATGACAAACACATGAACCATACTCGAGAAGAACCTACAAATAATACTCGGAATTTTCGAACGACACGTGCTAACGACGATATTCGGTGATTTGCAGGGAAATCAAAAAGGCTTAAGTGTGGCATTTGGGTATGTATTATCAACTTTACAGGATGCTACTAGCTCTTGCACCACAACTATGGATACATTTACCTTGAACGATTAGGTATGTTTCATAACTCAAACAGTCATTACTCCTAACGGACAGTGGTCATTGCTTCAAAGTTCAATGCCACTGCACTGTTTACTAGCACAATAATAATTTACTCGAAGAAAAAACACGTAAAATTTTCTACCGCCCTTAGATATCTCTCCTAAAACACTGTGTCCATGAAAGCACACCACTTGCACACTATGTAGCGACTGAATAAGGAGCTAAATCCTCTACGTTAATCAAGATATTGAAATCGGTACTTAACATTCTTTGTTTGTTCGGTGATTTATTATTAATTGTGCACCAATGTCACATCAGCGAGGATGGATCATGGATCTTCATTCTTCATTGTGTTTGATTACTGGATAATCGGTTGCATTCACCACAAATTTATTATCGCTACAGGGGCACACAGTGGTTGTCCGTCCCAAGTTCCAAGTACGTCGCCGTAGTCCGTCGTCACTGAAAACCGGCTTTGACCTTGACTCTCATTCATTCAGCTTGTTTGGGCCGTACTGTTTCTTCAAAAACGAACATTTCGGCCCCAAAGGTGGACACAAAGAGGCGGGCTTATGTTTCAATTCACACGGGTAAACGATCGCCGCATCTATCAAACAAGTTATCTTAATTTGATCAACCCCGTGGAGATTCTTAGCAGTTCAGTTGAGTGCTTTTCATAGATACAATTAATCGTAGCCCGCGCCGCTCTATCCAACTCGATGAAGCAAACTGGCTCTGTTGATTCTTGACCGCCTCGAACCACTGCATAACACCCATTTTTCTCACTTTTGTTTTGAATAATAATTCGCTCATAATCCACCCATCTAGTGAGATGTGGTCAAATCTAGGCTTGAGCTAGACGATCGATTACGAGCCCCCCGTTAGCATGCAATTTCGGTGCACCACAGTCGAGTAAGCAAGCAGAAACGTTGTAATCGATCGCCGGTATATCCAATTATTATTTAGTTTTTCGGTTGAAAGAAAACATAAGCTCAACGGGCTCAGGTTGCAACTTGGATGAAAAACACAAAAACGAGTCGTATATTTAACCAGGTCTCACGGTAGCCAGTGACTAGTAGAAGCAGTTTTGCTCCATTCACAGAGAGCTATTCATTCAGAACTGGAAGGTGGACGAAATATTAATTCGCCTTTGAGTAGTATGTAGATATTAGTAGACGGTGGCAACAGGACGAGTTGTTTTGTTTGGTTCTGAGTCTGTTCTGGTTGACCATACCTGGCAGTAGTATGTACTGCTTAAAACCAGTTTGACTACTAGTATGCTAATCAATGCAGCCAAATCAGAATGCCATCGCGTTGGAGGCGCAAAAATGTAAAGAATGATCAGTATGCAACATGAGAACTCTTATTACTGTACTGGGAAAAGGCTGCTGGTAGTTATCTTACAATTCAGGAACGAGTAGTAATTATAAATTGATAGAACGCACTGCTATTCAAAGGTCAAGGGTCTAATTTTAAGTTGATTCAAATCAGTACTACTAAATACATTTCAGTTCTACGGCGACAACACGTTGTGTCAAATGCCGGGGTCTTCAGGGGTTGTGTCAAAGTATTAGAATCCAAGAGTCAGAGTCATCAGTTTTCGAGAACTGTTTGATTGGTCTCTTTTGGCTGATGCAACTCTTTGGCAGAACCAGTCAGAATTCCGTGCCGCACGAATACTTTCGAGGTGGTGGAGGAATTCGTCTACCTCGGATTCTTACTTACGGATCATCACTTCCACTTCCACAGCTTCAGAAGAAGCTGCGATTTAAAAAGATTCACCCACGCACCAAGTGCACCATGCAGACCCGTGCCCAGGGAGGGGTTTTGGGGGTTAAACACCCCCCATTCTTAAAATTTCATATTTTCATATACTAGGCGCCCCTCCGCGTTTTTCCTAAAATTACGGAAAACCCCTCCCTTATCGCCTTTTCTGTGCACCGGCCTGGCACCATGTACAAACCGCTAATAAGATAATAATAATAATGTTGGCTGTTCGAGCCCTATGAAGTTGATCATCAATATTAACGTCTTTTCTCGATCAGCCTAGATAGCTGTGTACACTGCAAATTTTGTTTACTGGTATTCAGCAAACTTTGCTGATTTTTTTTGTGCTGATTGCGTTCAGCAATACCAATTTACTGAGTATCAGCAATAATTTTTCAAGTTGCTGAACCATACAGCAATTTTGACAGTTGATCAGCAACATTGTGCTGAAATTCAGCAAAAAAATTGCTGAAATTCAGCAAAAAAATTGCTGAAATTCAGCAATTTATTTTACTCATTTTTTTGTGCTGAAAGAATTTCAAAAAAAATGGTGTGTAGTGTCGGTAGCGATTGTCTCAATCGACTAAGAATAACACTACGGACCGCCTGTTCCGGTGGTAAGAATCCACTAACCGGTGACCCCTAATAAATGGTGTGATGCGGCTATATGCTTACCGTGCCTAGGAATGAATGGTTAGGGGGTCTAATAAAAACCTAACCGCTAACGGAGCCTGTGGAAAACCAGGGCGCCCTCCACAGTATGTTGCCCTTACTGCGCTAACCGGAGCAATAGCGCAGTGGACCTTGTGTTTCTCCGAGACAATCAGCTGCCCTTCTTTAATCTCACTTGAGGCTAAATAAGGGCGGGGTTATGAAGATGTTGTTAATAAGTATAAATTTTCACCTATATGGTTTCGTATTATGCGATTTACACAGTGTATTCTGTGCATCCTCGCCTTTGACGCATTCAAATCGATACCGATCTGGCTTTATTGTTGCTGTTCTCTTTTGTGCTGTGATTGTTAAGAGTTTAATCTTGCCTAGTTTGGGTAGTGGCTACGGTTAGGATAGCTCAGATCAATCTTCAGCATAAAAGAACACCAACAATCAATCTTAATAGACTTATGCAAAATGGTACAGCCCAAGTGGCGTTAGTCCAAGAACCTTACTTTCATAAGGGGAATTTCTATTTAGGAAACCTTGTGAATCTGGTGTTTGCAACTTTCAGTAAAATGAAATGGCAAACTC
This sequence comes from Aedes albopictus, assembly GCF_035046485.1. NCBI lineage: Eukaryota > Metazoa > Arthropoda > Insecta > Diptera > Culicidae > Aedes > Aedes albopictus. The sequence continues at coordinate 246,636,452 of NC_085137.1, read as the reverse complement.
TTTTGTCATGCCTCGAGCATGTGTGCTTGTCAACAACGCAATCGTTGCTACACTCATCTCTAAACTAACCACCAGAGATGTATGTGCTATCACAATCGATGTATCTGCTGGAAACCTAAACAGGAAATACGTCTATTGTTCGGTTTATTCACCGCATGATGAACCATCCCCTACGGATGCTTTCAAACAAGTCATCGCATACTGCACTTCAAAAGGCCTTTCGCTAATTGTTGGCAGTGATGCTAATGCTCACCATATCATCTGGGGCAGTTAAAACATTAATTTGAGAGGCTCCAGTTTGATGGTATACTTAAGTAGTACAGATCTTGGATTACTTATCATAGGCAACCGCCTAACCTTTATGGTATCTGCTAGAGAAGAAGTGTTAGACATAACGCTTTGCTCTAGCAGAATTTGTCACGAGCTGACCAATTGGCATGTGTCAGATGAAGAATCTTTATCTGACCATCGCTACATCTTTTTTGAACATGTGAATGTTACTTCGCAAACGTTGCATTTTAGGAACCACCGGTCAACCAACTGCGGTCTGTGAAGATCACAAGAGGAACCCCTTGGTGGAACTCTGATCTGGTGAAGCTCAGGAAACAAAGTAGAAAGAGTTGGAATAGACGACGTTCGGCTGGATCGGAGGCATTCAGGTCAGCTCGCAAGGCCTACCAGAAAGCTATTCGGTCTGCTGAACGATCCGGCTGGAAAAACCTTTGTACAAATGTTTCCAGTTTGAGTGAAGTCAGTCGGTTGAACGAAATCCTTGCAAAATATAAGGATTTTCAAGTGAACGAACTTCGTTTTCCAAATGGTAATTTCACTTCCTCTGATGAAGAAGTTTTGGAATGTTTATTCAGTACACACTTCCCCGGTTGTGTGGATATTACATCTTCGGATTAACCTGATGTATTTTCTTGCAGTTTTGACTCTCTGGCTTCGGCTCAGAGTATCATAACTGTAGAATCGATTGAGTGGACACTAAATACATTTGCTCCATTCAAATCTCCTGGAGCAGATGGGATTTATTCTATTTTGCTTCAGAAGGGATTTGATTATTTCAAACATGTTTTGAAAAAAACTACTTGTTTGCAGTTTTGCTACAGGGTATATTCCCAAATCCTGGCGGGATATTATTGTGAAGTTTATTCCGAAAGTGGGTCGTGCATCGTATGAAGAAGCAAAGAGTTTCAGACCTATCAGTATGACCTCTTTTCTTCTGAAATGTTTAGAACGCATTGTCGATCATCACATCCGTGATGTTCATCTGGCCAACGTGCCTCTTCATGTGAACCAACATGCCTACCAATCTGGTAAGTCCACTGTGACTCTTTTACACAAGGTTGTTTACGATATCGAGAAAGCATTCGCTCAAAATCAATCCTGTTTGGGTGTTTTCTTAGATATCTAGGGTGCCTTTGACAACGTGCCTTTCGATGCCATATTGGAAGCCGCACAGGGTTATGGTATATCTCCAATGATTTCCAATTGGATCCACCAAATGCTCAAAAACCGACATCTCTTCTCGACATTGCGTCAAGCGGCGATTAGGAAATTGAGTGTTTGTGGATGCCCCCAAGGGGGAGTCTTGTCACCAATTTTGTGGAATCTCTTAGCAGATACGCTATTGAGGAAACTCAATAATAGCGGTTTTCCTACTTATGGATTTGCCGACGACTACCTAACATTGTTAGTCGGTATGTGCATCAGCACCCTTTTCGACCTGATGCAAAACGCTTTTCAGGTAGTTGAGGGTTGGTGTCGCCAATATGGCCTTTCGGAAAATCCGAGTAAAACATCTATTGTTCTTTTCACGGAAAAGCGAAACCGTAATGGTGTTCGACCTTTGCGTCTCTTTGATTCTGAAATCAATGTGACTGAACAGGTAAAGTACGTTGGAGTCATTCTTGATTCCAAGCTTTCCTGGATACCTCACAATGAGATCAGAATCAAGAAAGCTTGTATGGCCTTCGGGCAATGCCGGCGAACCTTTGGTACAACTTGGGGTCTAAAACCCAAGTATATCAAATGGATTTACACAACTGTTGTTCGTCCAATATTGGCTTATGGATGTCTTGTGTGGTGGCAAAAGGGCGAAGTGAGAGCGGTCCAATCAAAATTAGGCCATCTTCAAAGGATGTGCTTAATGGCGATGTCTGGAGCGTTCTCTTCAACTCCCGCGGCGGCGCTCGAAGTTTTTTTTTTTTGACGTTGCCCCTCTACACATTCATCTCAAACAAGAAGCACTTTCTTGCACTTGGGTATTCGGTTTACTAGAGGAAACTCCTGTGAACCGCAGTTCAACACACACCTCGTTGTTTCCCCTTTTGGTGAATTGGAACAAAGTTGTCCGTGCTCCAAGTGATATTACAATTGCTTCTATTTTTCCATATAGGACATTTTCCACGAAATTCCCTTCCCGGGAAGAGTGGACATCTGGTTATCTGGAGAGAAGTATTTCAGACGGCATCGTATGTTACCTGGCCGTACCTGGCCATTCTTCCATCGCTGGAAATGAATTGGCTGATGAGCTAGCTCGCACTGGAGCATTCCATGACTTAATTGGTCCTGAGCCAGCTATTCCGGTATCCAGGGCCGATTCTAAGGGGGGCCGGGGGGGCCGGGGCCCCCACATTTTAGGGGCCCCCACATTTTAGGGTCCCCCACAAAAACTTTTTTTGGTTGCTAACATTAGCTTTATTTTTCATATTATTCTAGTACTGTACTGAAAATAAGGAAAAACATTTTTGGTCATCTCTCCGAGGGGCCTCCACATCCCCTCGGGCCCCGGGCCACCATAATCCTTAATCCGGGCCTGCCGGTATCGAAGTGTTGGGTAAAGCTCCAGATTGACACCTGGGCTGCCACTCAGCACAAACAATATTGGAATAGTTTGGAGTCATGTCGTCAAACAAAATTGTATTGTACTGAGCCATCTCTACGGGTGGCGAAGTATCTAACAAATCTGTCTAAGCATAATTGCAGCATGCTGGTCAAAGCGTTGACTGGTCACTGCCGACTCAGTTATCACATGGCGATTATTCAGCAAGCTGATTAATTTGTATGTTATAGCTGTGAATCCGATTATGGAACTTCGTATCATTTGATATGTAACTGTCCAGTTTTTGCGCAACTGCGTTTCCGAGTACTCGGTAAATAGGGGAAGTTACGTATTTTCGGCAGTTTTGTTCTCTTCGACATGGGGGGTTTTTTGAAACCTGTTGGTCTCAGAGTTTGCCTCAAAGCCTTCCCAACCAAGCTGAGTTTTATGTCTAAATTCCAGGAAATTCGACCCACAAAAATTCTCCATGACGAAGAGAACAAACCGGCCGATAATACCCTTCGTCACCCTACTTATTAAGTGAAACTGACTTCAGAAACCTGAATCTTCAGGACGTTCTGTTATTCTTGACCCGCTGTGGTAAAGAACTATAGGCTCTCATTTCGTTTAATGCTCCTGCCTCTCCGAATCTCTATCGACAGTGATAAAAACCCAGTGCGGTTGAGAAATTCGTGAGCTGACCGTCGGCAACGACACCTGCAGAGAAATTCAGAGACGCATTATGGCAAGGAATCTAGCTTACTTTGGACTCCACAGAACTCGGCGATCGAATAAAGTTCGTCGTCACACGAACCAACCATCTACAAAACACTGACTAGACCGGTAGCCCTCTATGGGCACGAAGCATGGACTATGGATGCAAAGGACCAACGCGTCCTTGGAATTATCGAACGGAAGTTGTTGCGTACCATCTACAACGGAGTGCAAGTAGAAGACAAATCGCTGAGAAAGTCTATGAACTACGAGCTCCGCAGAACTCTACGATCGAATAAAGTTCGCCGTAACACGAAGTTAATTATCTTCAAAACGCTGATTAGACCGGTAGTCCTCTATGGGCACGAAACATGGACTATGGATGCAAAGGACCAACGCGTCCTTGGAATTTTCGAACGGAAGTTGTTGCGTACCATCTACAACGGAGTGCAAGTAGAAGACGAATCGCTGAGAAAGTCTATGAACTACGAGCTCCGCAGAACTCTACGACCGAATAAAGTTCGCCGTAACACGAAGTTAATTATCTTCAAAACGCTGATTAGACCGGTAGTCCTCTATGGGCACGAAACATGGACCCTACGTGCAGAGAACCAACGCGCCCTTGGAGTTTTCGAAAGGAAGGTGTTGCGTATCATCTACGGTGGAGTGCAGATGGAATACGGGCCTTGGAGAAGGCGAATGAACCACGAGTTGCATCATCTGCTGAGGGAACCAACCATCATCCATACCGCAATAATCGGGAGGCTACAGTGGACGGGTCACGTCATCAGGATGTCGGATAGCAACCCGACTAAAATGGTTCTCGAGAGTCATCCGACCGGTACAAGAAGACATGGTGCGCAGCAGCTAGGTGGGTCGACCAAGTGGAGGACGATCGGCGGACCCTACGCAGAGTGCGGAACTGGAGACAAACTGCCATGGACCGAGTGGAATGGAGACGGCTACTATGTACAGCAGAGGCCACCCCGGCCTTAGCCTAATCGGTAAGTAAGGTAAGTATAAAATCCGGATTTCCAGGCAGGTTTTTGTACAATAGATCGATCAAATTTTCTCGTACCGTAAAACGGGGTAACTTTGATAGTTTTTCGGTGAATTTTCTCAATATTTTTCCATGTATCAGTATTTCCCCGAGTTTTATATTTTTAAACCAAGTACTGGGGTATCAGCTATCAATTGCAATTGAAAGATTCGATAATCTGAAATATTTTGGGTAACTTTTAGTTCTTCATATGAGTGAGAATCAGATTTTCATTTTGGGGCAACTTTGATAATGCCCTGAAAAACACATCAAATCTTAAAAATTAATCACATATTGAAATCTTGGGAGTATGAACATGATGAGAGAAGCCTTGTGGAATGCATCAGATATAATTTTTAAATCATAACATTGATTTTTTACTAAATTCTGAATATAAAATTGAGTTTGTTGAGTGGAAAACACCGTGAATTTAGCTATGAAAAATCACTATATTTGTAATAATATATGCTTAACGGTATATCAACAAATGATTACAAGCTATTCATGATGAGTTATCTTTTTTTGGGTAGTTTTTTAATGTAATAAATTTATTAACAAATTTTGAACAACACAGATTTATCTACATGAAATTACAAGGGCATTGCATACTTTTAGGCGTTTATCAATGTATGGAGATTTATATCCCAATTTACAATACTGCTCCCATTTCGTAAAACACACACTTCGTTGAGAGATTAAAGGCCAGATTTGGAATCTACTATGATGAATCTATCGAGAATAAGAGCCCATTCATTGAAAAAATAGTTGAAACGATTGCTTGAAGGGGTGACAAATGACAAAAATATTAACTATTTTTATTTTTTGACCAAAAAGTTGTATATAAACTCGATTTTATTGAAAATACGTCTAAGATGAACTTTACTATGTATAGAATTGATTTACGTTTGCCTTTTTCTTAACTGGTTGAAAGGATAATAGTAATAAGATAACTATGCAATGTTTGCCGCACTATGAAAATTACCCGCATTATCAAAGATACCCCGTTTTACAATACCCAAGATAGCCATTTGCCCAAGTTTGCTAAAAGCTATTAAACATTGACAATTAAAAGAGCTTTTCAGGTACCCGGGTAACACTAGGTTTGGGAGCGGACCTGGTGTGATGGTTAGAACACTTGACCATCACGCCGAGGACCTGGGATCGAATCCCACTCCCGACAAACTCGCAAAATGTGAGTTCTTCCTTCGGAAGGGAAGTAAAGCGTGGGTCCCGAGATGAACTAGCCTAGGGCTAAAAATCTCGTTCATACAGAAAAAAAAAAAAAAAAAAAAACACTAGGTTTATAACGAACTACTTTCATCAGTCAAATATCTCGACCCACTCAAGTTTGCTATCACAAAGCCAGATTTTTCACCAACATTTTAGTGCCGTCAACTGGTGCAATTGAATTTAATCTTGAACTGATTGTCTTCTTCATATCTCTTTTAACAACCCTAGTGACCTTCAGCGATGAGGATCGTTTAACAACCTGCGGCACTGTTCGAACTGAAAAACATTGAAAAACCAATGGTGTGGTGATCCAATTAACCATATGTAGCCGGCTACCCGAGGAATGACAACAAAGTCAACCTCTAGGCTTGTACAAATGGTAGGTAGGTACTTGAACGGATCACTGAGAAGAAGCTTCACTTTTCTGCGCCCAGTAGGTACGCTAAACTGGGTGCGTTCGTTGATTGTCGATTTGCCCCAATTAGAGCAATAATTAGACAAATGCGAGTGCCAGAGCCATTGTCGTGTTCCTTCGAGCGATTCTCCGAGCTGCGACATGAAGCACGTTTTGTATGCCGTCAGCAAATTTGCGCCAACATGAAGGGGCACGGCGTAAAATGCATCACTGCTCTTAGACGACCCAAAGCGATACTTGAGAAGCATTTATGAATTACTTTAAAAATTTACGGGAGGAATAATTGTCTTTTAAAATTCAGAAGAAGGTCTAATACAAAAAATGCGACATAGAAAGAAAAGAGATTGTGAACCATCAATTTGTGTGACAAAATCTTTCTCGTATCCTCTGGGAGTCAATGCCAATAAGACCCCAGGGATCTTGAAAGGATGTAACTTTTTGCTAGTTGACCGTTATTAAATTTCCTTTTAAATGTTATGTGTTTCTAGGAGATATAGTGTTTTAAGATGCTGGTAGTTGACCAAAAACATATGCAAATATTCATATATTCAATAAACTCATACCGTGCCTATAGGAAGGTGCCTTCAACCACGATCCCACCTGCATTAATCGCGTTAGCACCAGCCCCCAGTGCCGGCGCCGACGATCAAGTACAATATCTTTGCCCGAGTTTTTTTGTTTTGTTTTGTTTTCTTTTCGCAGCCCGGTTATCAAATCTTATACAATCGATTGGCCCGCGGTTGGCATCAAATTATGAAATCAATTAACCGGCCAGCCAGGCAGCTAGCCCGCCAGTAGGTAGGTAGGTAGGTAGATGGGCGAAATTAAACGCATTTCTCTTTGGATCATTCCTGATTGTGGAGCGGGTGATCGCGTTTTCTACCCCTGAACCTCAAGCCACAACTGTGGTGTTGAGTTTGTCTTGTGGGTCAAATCTGTGAGATGTGAAGATGAAGAACCTCTTGAAACTGGTTTTCCACGGTTGAATACGGTTTTGCACATTTCGATGAAGAATGTTGCATAGTGTTCCTTTGACAATTTTCTACTGCTTGATCCTTAGTATACCTCGCAATGCATTATTGCGCATACTTACCTTACCGATTAGACTAAGGCCTGAGTGGCGTTTACTGTACATAGTAGCCGTCTCCATTCACTCGGTCCATGGCTGTGTGTCCCCAGTTCCACGCTCTGCGAAGGATTCGCAGATCGTCCTCGACTTGATCGACCCACCTAGCTCCACACACTTCTGGTCGGATGACTCTCGTGAATCATTTTAGTTGGGTTGCTATCCGACATTCTGATGACGTGACCCGCCCACCGTAGCATTCAACCATAGCAAACACCTTGGTATGTCTCTGTTGCGATGTAGATGTCCTACCTGATAGCAGTTTCAAGCTCGGAAGGAAGACCATCGCGGCAGTACTCGATTTAGAGGTATGCCCGCTTAACCTGAGAGCGGTCGCGTAGTGTACTGAGCACATACACGCACCATGAAAAAGCACGCTTTGTGCTACACAGCGTAAGCGTGGTGTCGCTGAGGGTGGCTGTAGATGCGAGTGCTCGAGAGTTATGGATGAATAATTCGTCATTAATGCCATCGTCATAGTCGAATAAAAACAGAAAAGCTCTCAGTGAAAATACCAGATTTGGAGACGTCATAGAAATCTCAAAACACTTTATACTAGCAAAGTGTTCCGTAATTTCGGGTGAAATTGATAAATTTTTCATTGTGTTTAGCAAACTCTAGTCTAACATAAGTACGATGATGGGTTTCATTAGTCAACAAGGTTGGCCCTATAGATCAAACTTTACATCAAGTAGAACCCAACAAACAATATTTAATGCTTTCCTTGGGGTGCTATAAATCAGTCGGGGTTGCATTCATCATAGCATTATTTTCTCCAAATTCCTCCGTCATGTCTGTTCGGTAGCAGTTGCGCTGCACCGAACATTCGACTCGGTACATGGATTCAACCCGAATGCCTTAGCGCAGCTTTGATCGTGTACAATCTATCCACTTACGTTCCACGTCACCACAATGTAATTTACCATCGATAGATTTGCTGAACAAAATTTACAAGCTATTTAATCGTAAAATACTGAACTACTATAACTAATACAGTTGAAATATTTCACGAATAAATACAAATGCCCCATAAAAAATGAAAGTCGCACCCATAGTAAATTAAATATTGCTCCAGAGCAAATTTGAATTGCTCCATGAAAAATTTGAACTGCACCGTAGTAAACAAATAATGTTCCATAAACATTACCATACTGCTCCATATAAAATATGAATTGCTCCATAAAACCATAAAATTGTCCATAGATTAGCATCTATATGCATGAAAATGCAGCGGCATACGTGGAACTACCCATAACTTGCGAACGGATGGTCCAATGTTGGGTCGTCTGAGTTTTGTTCCGTTAGTTTTCACTTAAGGAACGTTTATAAGGCAAAAAACGTGGACAAATTGAGAGCGTTTTAGCACTGCTTCACATTGCACTACTTTAGTGTTGTAGAAGTTTAAAGATATGAAAAATTTTCATTTTTTATGGGGCGATTCATATTTTATATGGTGCAGTTTGATAACACTAGTTTACAGCATTTTTGAACTCGGTAAGCTGATGATCATTTTTGGTGTAGAATCATGCCCTGAGTTCTAAAACGCGAAAGAAAAAAATTACAGTAGAGCGGATTTTTTTTCGACTTTCCATACAAGGGTGATGATTTGAAATCGATTTTTGTTCTATTTTTAAGCAAAGTCGCTCACTTAAAATATATTATTCTCTGTAATCAATGCTCCGATTGAGCTGAAATTTCTAATGTAACTCGCCTACATATGATATGTCAAATAAACGTCGAGAAAGAATTTTTGAATCGGGTTTTTCTTATTGAAAAAAAAATACATTTCTTCTAAAACTTTTGGGAATTTTGCTAAAATTTAAGGAGATCGTCCCTAAAACTCGCCAATATCTTGAATTTCATTAATCTGACGCGAAACCTGTATTCAGATGATCGAATGGTATTGTATTCAGCTTTTAATTTATGGAAAAAGATTTAAAATTGGTTGAACAAAACGCAATATATTTGAATTTTAGTAAATTACATATTTTAAAAAGTTGTAAAACTCGATATTGAGCTAAAACTCAAAAACTGTTCTACTTAAAATTTTTTGAAGGTCGGTTTCGAAATCAGCGCTAAATTGTGCTTCAAAAATGTTGGTCGTTGACCGAAGTTCACGACTTTCGTTTTATTTTGTAAACTAGTGTAATTTTTTAGTGCATTTATCTATTTTCTATGGTGAAACTTTTATTTTTATGGTGCAATTAAATGTTTCTATAGAGGAATATTCAATTTACTACGGGTGCAATTTTCATTTTTCATGGAGCATTTGCGTTTACAGGTATGTTCCGTTTTTGTCAGCACGGTCCGAGATTTTCAGTTGACAAAAACGTAATAGTGATAAAAACGGAATAGTTTTCTTTGATAAAATATTTTGCGACCTTTCAATATGAACTGCATGTTTTGCTATAAAAACACATTCCTAAGTAAAAATGTGTAGTTTACCATAAAATTTAATTGTTACTTGACATGGCACAAATGGCAATCTTAAGAACATTTTAGTTGCTAAGTTCACATTACAGTATTTACCTGACGTCGACAAGAGTTTTTATCACATTTTTGTGACTCCACATATGTGACCACATTTATGGGAATCTAAGAAACTCTATCCAATATACAGTAGTACAAATTCGTTTGAACGCACTTGATATTTGAACGGTAAACTTTACTTGAAGACCATCTGTGTTTTATTGGTATATATTTCGATAAACGCGCACGTAACATACTATCTGCACGAGTAACGGAGATTTTTTTTAATTCGTTTTATTTTTATCAGGGAATAACTATCTATTTTTTGGAGGAGAACTCGTTTAAACGCACTTTTTTCGTATTTTTCATTGGCAAATTATTTCATAATGTTTATATCATTATGCATTTCTAGAAGTACTATTGCTTAGAGCATTATTATCATAAATTTTAGTATGCAGAAACATAAGCAGAAGGTTTTGAGAAGTATGTGCGTTTAACCTTTCAGAACGCGCGCCATTAAGCAGCTGAAACTGCACTGCGCTTGCGCAGTATTCGACGAGCGAGGTTTTTTTGGTAGTGTTGTACTTTTTACATCGGTGCGCGTCCTGAAGGGTTAAACGAATTTGTACCACCGTATCTGTCTATTATTATTGAATCAAAGAGTGACGCATATTATAGTTCCACATGACAAACTTCCTGGAAAGATCAATCTCCCGGAACGTCAATATGGCTTCGTCTTAACAATGAAGGATATGTTTTCTTCCCTCCGAAAGACATTTCTCCACGAGTATCTTATGAGATTTCTCTAGGTATTCCTTCACAGATTCCTATAGAAGTTTCTTCTGCGAGATACTTTTATGAAATCCCAAGTAGGTATTTTTTCCATACACTTACTTAGAACTTCTCTAGAGCTAAGGTTTCCCTAAGAAGTTACTTCTGTAATTTCTCTAGGTTATCTCTTACTATTCCGCTCGGTTATCTTTTGGAACTCGATGAGAATATTTCCCTTGCAATTTCTTCAGAAGTTGCTTCTCGGATTATCTCAGATGTCCATTTTTCTGGAACTTCATCGGGGATTCTTTCGGGAATTCCTCCAGGTGTTAGAATTAATTAAAAAATATTTTGGGGTTTAACCAAGACATCTTCTTGAAATTCATCTAAGAGTTGTTTTTAAGATTCACCAAGGTTTTCCTCCCAGAATTCTTATAATTTCCTCTGTTGATTCAGAATTTCATACGGAAATATATCTATTCATACGGAAAGAATCTAAGATTATTTTCTCTAATCCCTCCAGAAATTCTTTCTGATATTCCTCCATGGGTTTCTTTTGAGGTTTCCCAAGAATTTCTTTCTGGGATTCCTTTAAAATTTTATCTAAGATTTCATCCGAAGCTCTTTAAAGAGTTTCTTCTGGTATTTTTTCAGGAAATCCTTCTGGGGCTCATCTAACAATTTCTCCATGAGTTCTTTGTAAGATTTCTGCAGGAGTTCTTTTTTGTATTTGTGCGCAGCTAAAGTCACTTCTGTAATTTTCATTTTGAATACTTTCAAAATATTTTGCAGGATTCTGTCTTTCTGCTTCGGAATTTCCACAGGGTTTCTTACTGTGGTTTCTCCAAGAGTTCATCTAAATGTATATCCTTCCTGGAGCTTATTCTGGGAATCTTCAAGAAATTCCTGCTACAAATCCTCCAGAAGTACCTTCTGGGAGGCCTCCTAATGTTCCTTACAAAAATCTCCGGGGAGTTATTTCTGAAAATCTTCACGATTTTTTTTTGTGGAAAACCATCAGAAGATCCTTGAGGGAATCTTTTCGAAATACCCTGTAGGAATACAGTAGAAGTTCTTTCAAAAAATCCTACACGAGATCCTTTTCAGAAATTTTCAAAATTGATGGAAATCCTTTAAAAATTTCTTTTGAAAATCTTTCAGGGGTTCCTAACAAACTTTAGATCAAATTCCTGGGTCCTAGACCAACTAATTCCTAACAGCCTACATTCCTAAATTTCCTAAAGGATTTTCTGAAGTATTTCCTGAAGAAATTCTCAGAAGAAATCCATTATGGAATTGGGAGGAATCCCGAATAAAGATTCTGTAAAAATCCAGTTAGCCAGTAAGGCATTGTTTCGCCAATCTGGAGATGGGTTCGATTCCCGTTCCGGTCTGGAAAACCCTCTCGGCTTCCAGAGCATAGTGTAGTGATTGCCACACAATAAACCAATTCAGACAAATTTTCTTTTTTTCTTTATGGCTCGACGTCCCCACTAGGACTTGGCCTGCCTCGTTTCAACTTAGTGTTCTTTGAGCATTTCCACAGTTATTAATTGAAGGGTTTCCTTTGCCTGCCATGGCATGAACACCACCAAACAGACGTAACACTTGCGAAATTTCCATCGACCACGCTTTTAACGATCATTTTATATTTTCATAGTTGTGACTTTCACAACCAGAGGCGCGCGCATCGTTTTTCTATGCGTTTGACATTTCACACTAGCGCCTTCTGTTGACGATATTGCACAACACAGTGATTCGTGCAACTTTTCCCCCAGGTGATGGTAGTGTGAACTGGGCGATGGATTTCCATGAAAATCGTTCAAGGTGTTACGTCTGTTTGTCTGTGGCATGAATTTGTATATTGTGAGGCAAGTACAATGATACACTATGCCCAGGGAGTCGAGAAAACGGGAATCGAACCCGCCGTCTCCGGATTGGCGATCCATAGCCTTAACCACTAGACAAATTAATCCCAATTCAGACAAATAAAGTCCTTCAATTAATTCAACAGTGTTCTCAAAGCACACAAATTTGAAAAGAGGAAGGCCAAGTTCCAATTGGAATGTAAAGCCTTAGAGCAGAAGAAGAAGAAAAAGGATTTCCAGAAGAAAGTTCTTGGAGGAATACCCAGATGGACATCCTGGAGCAATCTCCGGAAGGAACACCATTGAAGGTGGTAACCCTCTAATACCCAATCCCGCCTTTAGACGGGGTATAGTTTGAGCATTTTTGTAATTTTTGTTCCGTGGAAAATCTTTTTTTATATATTTTGGCAGATATTTAGGACTGTTCTGTATATCTCAAAATGGTTTTCGGTGTATTTTAAAACGTATTTACATTTTTTTTAAATCATTGAAAAATTGATGTTATAGTCGCCTTTCAGAAGTCATTGTTTATTTTGTATTTAATCGCTACAATTAACATATTTTAAATTTTTCCCAAATCATTCTGTCCTTGTTTAATAATTTAAGGGAATCGAATACACTCTAAAATTATTTTCCTTAAAATTACATGGAAAATAAAATTTTCTGTGGAAAAAAATTAAAATAATAATATTTCAACAATAATCATAAAATCTCAAAATGTTTTCATCTCAAAAAATCCGTTCCCCAAATTGGCCTTCAGGAAAAATATAAAAGTGTGGGGATGTTCAAAAATAAAAATTAGAAAAATCCAAAACTGAAATTCACGAAATCGAGAATTAAAAAGAATCATCTTCCAAAACATGTTTAAATCGATTTTAGATGAAGAAAAATGATATTTAGATCAAAATCGAAAATTTGGGTATTAGAGGGTTAAGCTAATGCAATGAAAAAATAGCTCGATGAGGTAATTTTAAAGGGTTCAATATTATTGATATGCGCATCCTATCTACAATTGCTGTATCGGTGTAAGCTCTTTATTTTACACTTAAAAAATGAATTGGTTTAATTTTTCTAAGATGCCCAAATAGAGTAAAATAATGCATGATAGTTAACTTGAATTATGCTCTAAGCTGTTGCGTATGCGTCTTTTATGCCATCATGGGTGGCTAGTTCTAATTCATTCATGGATGCATTGCCTTAAGATTCATGTTAAACTATAAATAACTAGTATTGGATGGAAACAAAATATAAAACTTTTGTTATTGATAAAAACGGAATAATCCCTGGTAGAGGCAAAGAACTAACCAATGATATAACAATAAAAAATTTTGCCCTAATATCTCATTTTATCATTCTTGTGTTATTAATGAATAGCACTAAATAACTCGCTAAGAACAAAAAAACACTATCATTGCAAAATTTGTTATTTATGAGTTATTATTGAATAACAATAAATAACTGAAAAATAACAAAATATGTAATCATAGCAAAATAAGTTCTTCTGAGCATCCTAAGTAAAATAACATCCCAAAGGCATATTTCGCAATCATAACTTATTTTGTTATTGATGAGTTATTTTGCATTTATTTTATTTTAAATAGATTATTGATGAAGAGGAAATCTTGTTATTGGTTTGTTGGGAATAAGCGCTGAAACAACAAAAAATAGTAACTCACTTTGTTCCAGAAAAAAAGTAAATAATAACTAATTTTGTTATAATAATAAGATCTAACCGAGGACAAAACATTTCTCAACTTACACTACATTTTTTTTCATTCATTAGAACAACATTTACAATTATGATGATCTCTTTTGAAATAACTTATGTTGTAGTTACTTTGTTCTCAATAACTCGATAATAACTTATTCAGTTATTTCTCATTTTGAAATATTTTGTCCTTGGTTAGTTCTTATATGGATAACTTTAGTTATTATTGAGTTATTTTCCGGAACAAAGTCAGTTATTATTTTTGTTCTTTTAGCTCTTATTCCCAATAAACCAATAACAAATTTTGCCATTCAGCTATTCATTTTCAATAGCAAAATTTTATCTTCGTTAGTTATTTTCTTCTGCCCGGGATATGTTGACGAAATCGGATAGTGACAAAAACGGATAGTGATAAAAACGGCTATTATTATTACCAATATTAAGGAGATATTCAGCCCCCGGCTGGTTCATCTCCGCGTCACTAAATATTGTTCCATGTAAATCTAATGAAAATGCAAACTCTCAGCTACAACTTGTACTCATTTTTTTCAGAACATGATTTTTTTTAACAAAACATCAACTCTTACTACATTTTCTTTAAGAGCTTAGGCATAGTTGTTCAACACGCTGTACAGGGGATGGCCAAAATGTTTGGGATAGGCAACTTTTTTTTCTCTCACAAAAAAGTTAAACAAGCTGTAACTTTTCATAGAGTGCATAAAAAAAAATCTCATATTTGGACTGTTTGTCAACCTGTTAGGCTGTTACAAATTTTGTTTTGACTTTCTGTCTCCCCCCCTTCAAAAATGTTTGCCTGGATTTTGCATTTTGAGGGGGCAGATAAAAAAATATTTATCAAAATTTCGGGTCTTGCTCAAAATTCCTTAACAAATCCGATGAGTTTTCAATATTTTTCAAATTAAATGCTTTATTATTTTTATCCCCCCCCGTCCCCTCGACCAGTCAAAGAGTAATGGGACAAAAAGTGAAATAAATATTTGTAACGGCATTATATGTATGTGAATCATTGGTATAAATTTGAGCTTGATTGAACTTGAAGCTAGAACCGTTGAATGAAATTTTTAACGTTCATCAACAGTACATTGCTACTTGATTCGAAGTTATAAAATGTAATATTTCCTCAGTTATTCCGGTTTGACATTTTTACCCATATAGAGGAAAATAAATCTAATTTTCAATACCACACAAAAATTACTAAATGTGTTCTTCCTTTAATTCAAATAGGCTCTAATATATCTTATTAGAGATATCTTGAGAACAGAAGTAGAAAATCTTTGGATATAACAACTAAAACTTAATGACATTGGTGTAAAAAAATTACATATTTTCGAGAAAGATCCTAAAAGTGTCAATCTATGATTTTTTCAACGTTTAAAATGTACCTATGTTTTACAGTTGACTCTCTACATCTCGATATTGATGGGACCATCGAAATAGGGAGAGATTGGATTGCAGAACGAATTTGTAATGCACACTAGATTGGAAAAACCTCCGTAACTAGAAAAAACCATCAACAAACAGATGTCACATCGCCCATACAGACTGCTTTGCTCCTAGAAAACTTGGTCTAGCAACCTGTGAAAATGGTCATATCGACATACGGAGAGAAAATGTGGAGCAAAAACGAACTAGATCGCATCGAGATAGAGAGATATCGAGATAAGGATATATCGACATATAGAGAGGTAAAATGTATGCAGATTGAAGGGATTTTTTTTGGGCCCATATAGCCGAGGCGGAAAACGCACGGGTATTCAGCATGACCATGCTGAGGGTGACGGGTTCAATTCCCGATCGGTCCAGGATCTTTTCGTAAAGGACATTTCCTTGACTTCCTTGGGCATATCGTATCTTCGTGCCTGCCACACGATATACGCATGCAAAATGGTCATTGGCAGAGGAAGCTCTCAGTTAATAACTGTGGAAGTGCTCATAGAACACTAAGCTGAGAAGCAGGCTTTGTCCCAATGAGGACGTTACGCCAAGAAGAGAGAGAGAGAGAGAGAGATTGAAGGGACCGAGCAAATTATCAAGATAGGGAGAGATATCGACATGTGGAGAGTCGACTGTAATAACTTGTGAAGTATTAATATATTATTGATAAACGCTCAAAATTTCATTCTATTCGTTTCACTGGTTTCCGAGGTATGACAGTTCAAAACTTAGTTGTCTAAAAAAAGTGTTCATGAGCTGGAAAGTAAATCAACACGATCGAAATGACACCTATCTAGAGTGCCGTGCAACTTGGCAAGACTAAGTTTGCCGGGACAGCTAGTATTACATAAATTCTCTCATGATATATATTTATATGTGATAATCTAAAGGTATTTCAAGCCTAACTTTACCAAACACCGTATCTAACAAAACCCACGAACGGAGAGAATCGAAGGGGAAGTTCGCTGTTCCCATAGCAACACATACATTGAGCATTTCGAAAACGTGAAAAATCCGGGTACTTTTTCACAAATCATTCCCAAAGGTTAGCCCAGTTAACACAAAGTCTTATATGATGTTGGATATGATGCTAAAGTGGAGGTCATATGCGTACATGCTTCCATTTAACCGCGTGTAAAGTGTGCTTATATCGCTTCCATTTTTGTATCTTATGCAACATCATATGCGATCATGTGTTGACTGGGTAGTGATACAAGTAGTCCTTAATGAAATTCAGCGCCTGATGTAAAAATTTCCTTTTTATTTACATATGTTACATACGGCGTTTGGTAAAGTTAGACTTGATTTGAATACCTGATTCAGTGTATGATGAGCATTTAATCTACCAATGGAGACGCATGGTTATTTACCAGAAATATCAAGAAAGGACTTCAGGCAACAAATTATTATATCTGTTCATCTGTAGTTCTGATTACCCGTATTAAAATCCACCAAACTATAAGAACTACAGAAATAACTGGGTAAATCTTGAATCCAAGTTTCTAAAACAGCATGCAGCACAAATGTGGCTTGAAGGAGATGCGTTTCCGGTATATCGTGGCATGTGCAATCGCTTTACTGTTTCACTCTTTCTTACGACTTTTCCTTGCTTAACAATTTATCATCAAAAATCTTAATAAACTATGAACAAATCACCCCGAGCATCCTTACCGGTGGTGAAAATCTCCGCTTCTGATAAAATCTGCTACCCTACAAGGATACCAACTCGACCAGTTTTCCTTCCGCTGCTCTGCTTCGAATCACTTTTCTCCTATCCACCCACACACACAGTCCACTATTGTCTACCGGGTGACCAGGCCAGCCACCAGAAACACCAATGTCAACAACACTTTCATACACAATCCGAAAGCCCCCCACCACAACACTGCAGCACAGAGCGATCTTAATCCCGTTCCCAGAACACCTTCGCGGAGAGCGCGCACCTTGAAATCTGTACCGCGATCGAGCCAAACATACACCTGTCTTCTCACCTCGCGACGACCACCTTCGTTCGACTAAACATTGACAACGTCTTGAGTTCACTTTTATAGACTTTATTCGCATAGGACCACGAACGAACGACGGTCGACGACGACAACCAACCGGCCGACTGACCGACCGGTGTGGCAGGCTGGAGATCGCGCGTGTTTTGGACCGCGCCGCCGTCGCACAGTGGGATCATTCTGAAAAAAGACGATCAAAACCTCTAAGAGCCGTTAGATGACATTTTAGCACATAGGTGACTTTGGAAAATATGTTCAGAAAAATCTTCTCTATTTTTATGCATATTCACTGTATGGTAAAACTGTAGGGTGAACCCGAGCAAAAAAATATTTTTTCAAAATATTTTTTTAGAGGGTAGATGTCTTCAGCAAAGTTGTAGAACAAGTAATTTCAAGTAACTTTGCTGAAGATACCATATAGCTTGGACTTCATTTTTAAAGAGAAAATATGAAAGTTTAAAAAGCAACCTCAAAATCAGTTTTCTGAACTTTTCCATGATTATATCGTAAAATTTCAACGTGATATGTTCTACAAGTTTGTAGGTACTACTGGAATACACTATCTTGCTGAAGACACCAACTCTGTAAAATTGAAAATTGCTCCAGTAAACCATTTTTTTGAAAATTTTTCACTATTTTCACTATTGAATATTTTTTGAATAGGCACTTTTTGGCAGCCGTGCTATCAAAATTTCAATGCGTTATCATGTCCAGAATAGACCAAAAGTGACTTAACAATCGGGTCTGATAAGGCACTTTCATTTCTGATGCTATTTTAATAGTAATTTTCAAAGAAAATATCCACAATTCTTATACAACCTTTCGATATTATTTTTAGCTCATCCAAGTAGTAATTCTGAATAAAAAAAATCAAGTTAAATAAATGTAGACTATTTCAACTGTTAGTGTCATTTATTTTAAACTACAAATTTTGAAAGAGGGAAAAGGCTCTTTGAGTGATTTCCTCATCTACGAAATCTTTCTCAAAAAGGCACAAAACCTTTTTATCTTTTCAAAAAATCGTTATAATAGAAACTTAAAACTAAAGGCTCCTCCGGAAGAGTATCCATAATCGAGTCGTGATCTTGATGCGGATTTGTCAAGGGATGAACCAAGGTAATATGTCTACGACGAAGGAATTTTAAAAATCATGGACAGGAATCGACCTAACGGACGCAGTTCTTGAAAACTGGAAAAAAAAATTAAAGAGTATCGAACAGCATAACCAATTTCAATAAAATATCTGTGAAGAATTTTCACCATGACGTGAGATTTACAACCTAGAATATCTCTAACAGATACTGGCTATTTCAATGTGATGCAACAAAGTTTCACTCGTTTTATTTAATTTTTTTTATTTTCAACACAAAACTTGTAGAGGCATTCATTATATTTTCGCCTTTTCAGTTTTTCAACCGAAGTTATAATGTTAACATAGCAAATGAAAAAAACATGTTATCATTGTTTTATTTGATTGATTAATGTATGTATTTTAACATAAACAAATGTATTGGAAATTACAATAAAAAAATAGATAAAAAACACAGTTTTTAATTGGTATTAAAAACTCATCCAAAAATTTAAAAAGCGATATTTGTTGTCGTATATTCAATGTAAAGTCAACCACAGTGTTAGAAATGTAGACTATTTCAACAAGAATACTATTTGGATTAACAAATATTAATGTCGAAAAGTTTTCGTGAGTTTTCAGTTTGTATTAATTAATTGGTATGAAATTTGTGAATATTTTCTTTGAAAAATGACTATTAAAATAGCATCAGAAATCAAAGTGCCTTATCAGACCCGATTGTTAAGTCACTTTTGGTCAATTCTGGACATGATAAAGCATTGAAATTTCGATAGCACGGCTGCCAAAAAGTGCCTATTCAAAAAATATTCAATAGTGAAAATAGTGAAAAATTTTCAAAAAAATTGGTTAACTGGAGCAATTTTCAATTTTACAGAGTTGGTGTCTTCGGCAAGATAGTGTATTCCAGTAGTATCTACAAACTTGTAGAACATATCACGTTGAAATTTTACGATATAATCATGGAAAAGTTCAAAAAACTGATTTTAAGGTTGTTTATTAAACTTTCATATTTTCTCCCAAAAAATGAACTCCAAACTATATGGTGTCTTCAGCAAAGTTACTTGAAATTACTTGTTCTACAACTTTGCTGAAGACATCTACCCTCTAAAACATTATTTTGAAAAAATATTTTTTTGCTCGGGTTCACCCTACAGTTTTACCATACAGTGAATATGCATAAAAATAGAGACGATATTTCTGAACACATCTTCCAAAGACACCTATATGCTAAAATGTCATCTAACGGCTCTTAGAGGTTTTGATCGTCTTTTTTCAGAATTATCCCACTGTGCGTCGCTGGCTGGCTATAGGGGACTGCATGAAATTCTCTCCTTCTCTTTCACTCTTGCAGAAATTTTGTAAACAACAAGGCCACGAAACGTCACAATCCCATACAAAATCAAAACAGTGCGGTGCCCTATACTCTGCTGGCGCGATCGGGTGGCGTCGCTTGCCTATACCGACGATGGCGTGCCGTGCATTCCGACTGGATGCAAAGGGTCATTTCTTCCAAATATCTGTGTGGCATTGATGACGGACCACAACACAGGTAGAGTGTGGTGACATATGTGAACATGATGAAGGTTTTTGCCGAAAAAGAGTTGATGCTTCAATCAAACTAACTGAAAAGTTCATTTGTGTGGCTCATCCGATCAAGGTATAGGAAGTTTACATGCAATCAAGTCATTAATAGGAATGTTTTGGTTTTGACAAATTACAACCAACCAAGTGAAGATGGTTATTTCTAGTAATCCTACATTATAGAGATCCATTGTAAGGCCATTGTAAGGCCATTGTAAGCCAATCGTGCAGAGAGAACTGTCAAAGTGTGAGCCAAATGAACATGCTTATCGTTCGTGAGAAGGCGTCGTTTGAACGGTATTGCAATCGAAACTAAATAAGTTAAAATTATTCATTTTTAATATCGAAAAATTAACAGTATATGTAAGTTTAGTAAAAAATAAAATTTAAATGATTCTGCTTTCAAAAGTTCATGCTTATGACGAAACTTTTGTTGCTGCACTTCTCGAAAAAACTTCCATTGCTGCTTCTTGCTTCAACTCTGCCGATATGATTTGCGTAACACTTTGCAATGAATTTCAGATTGCTTCGATTACCCCGCTATTTTTTTGTCAAAGTTTTGGAAAAAAAAACTATCTACCATAATTAGAAAATGTAAACAAAACAACTTGAACCTCAACGAAGTCACGCACAAAGTTTGAACATCTAGCTTTGTAACAAGTGTTGGCAGCTGTTATAAACAAAACAAACAGCGTTGCCGAATCAACATATGTAACTTTCGCTCATCTCTATGTAGAGGATTTCTAGTTATTTCCTAAGAGTACATGCAATAGTTAGTTTGTGCCACTGAAGGCATGGCTATTGGCTATTAGCCTGCATTCAAATTTTTCATGCAGCCTAATCAATATTTATAAAACAAATGTTAAGGTAATTTTTTATTTTTTGGTTTTGCAAGATTTACGATTGTACACTGAAACCACTTTCTATAGCAGCAATTCTAATTTCACACTTCCAGCATTATCTACGATGCCATCGCTTGTGGCACCCGCCATTGAACTTAATTAGTGAAAAATGCCATATTTTTTTTCTTTTCAGAATAACTTTTGCAAACTATTTGTTCGTTTAAGCGAAAAAGACTTGAAATCACTCAAAGGGGCTTTTCCCTCTTTCAAAATTTTTAGTTAAAAATAAATAACAATAACAATAAGCGAAAAAGACAGTTTTTCGACAATTAGGGTGACCATTTTCTATAGCCACACTAGGGGGTTTCTTAACGTTTCAGGTTCTGATATAAATCATCAATTTAAATAAGTTGACACAAATTTCCAACCAAGTACATACCGTGATTCGAGTGAAATTGATCAACGTGAAATTTGTTTCTATCTACCAAATGACACTTTGAACTTAAAATAAGATGGGAAAAATTACCATCATACGGCTCAAGGGTTATTGAACGATGAGCTAACAAATCCTGCAACAAATTCATTACACATTTCTGAGTTAAATTTTCTCAAACAATGTGTTTTGCGTTTGTGAAAGACATCTGCAAACTTTTATTACCATATCTAATTAACATTCGAATTTATGTTTCTAGTTCTTATGTAATCGTTAAACCTTATGTTGTCATCAAAATTTATTTATTACCATTCACTTTCAAACAGAAACTTAAATTTTTCAGAAGTAATCGACACATTCTACCCTGACGTTACAAGGTTTTTATGCCTTTTTTTATTAGATTTTCCACTAGCACTCGTAAATACGACGGTAAATCTCAAATATTTTTGCATATTCGGATTAATTGCAAAATTAGCAATGAATATGATCTATTGAACAGTTAGTTTTCATTTGAAAAGTGTGTTGAAAATGGGAATTAATAGCGTGACGTTGTATTGTTATTTATAGTTAAACATTAATTGGGAAGTATCCAAGGGGGAGTCGCTGAGCACATCTTTACTTGTGCCAATTAATTGCAGTGTGCCAACGGGTATTCAATTGTGCCTCAGTGTGCCCCAAAGTGCCACTGCTTGATGATTCAGATTTTGCTTGGCAACTACCAAGACAACCAACTGTTTGTTTTCATTTTGCAGGTCAAATGCACATGGTTGCCTAGTTTTTTCACCCAAACTCAAGTGTCAAAATTGTGGCTCAGAGTGCCTCGGTGTGCCACACAGCGTATAAGACGGTGTGCTTGGCACCTCTTGGCACAATGTTCCAAGCGACTAGCCCCTTGGAAGTATCCCATAATGACATGAACGACGTATACGCCGCAGTAGCTTAAAACACACTTTCATTCAGCTCTCATGCATAACTTTACTTTTGTTCATACCAATAACCAATAACAATACCAAAAACCAATAACAGACGGGATATGCATATAAAAATATCGATGGTCCGACTCGAGTATCACCCCGAATAATCGGGCAATTTTTTGTTCATATCATTTGTTTATTGTTGTTCTTTTCGGGGATTCCTTCAGGGTGTCCTTGTGGGTATTTTTCCATGAACTTTCTTCTCAAGATTCTTACAGAACATTTATCCTAGATTTCCATCCAGGAATTCCACCTTTCGATTAATACAAAAACTGCAATCTTGGATTCCTTCAATAACTCCTGCTAAGGATTCCACCTTTTATACTTTCTGTGGATTCCTCCAGATTTCTTAACGGATTTCTTCTGAGAATTTCGATAGGAAAAACTTAAAAATTTCCTTAGGGAATAAAAGAGTTTACTGCATCAAGAACTTACGAAACAGTAGTTTACTCTGAAATCCAGGAACTCGATCTTGGTTTTTTTTTCAAGAACTCCTAAAGGAATTGCATCAACCCTGTAGGTTTCCCACAAGGAAGTCTTAGAGTATTGCTTGAAACAACTCCTAGAAAGAACTTCTGAAGGATTCCTACAAAGAACTCCAGGAAGATTTTCAGAAGAACACCAGGAGGGTTTCACGAAAGAACTTCTGCAGGATTTGCTTAAAAATTCCTGGAGAATTCCTAGAATAAGTTCTTGGTGGATCCCCAGAAGGAATTCGCTTGGAAGAATTTGAAATCAAAGTTCCAGAAGGAACTCCTGCTGCCAAATTTTGGATGAGTCCCATGAGTTCATGGAAAAATACTAGAAGTAACGCTTTGAACAATCCCAGATGAAATTCTACAAAAATTTTAAAGGAATCCCAAAAAGAAATTCTGCTGGAGGAATATCAGAAAAAAAAATTTGAAGGTAATTAGGAAATTATGTTCAGTGAATTCCCATAGGCAATTGCTAAGAATCGGAGGAACTCCTGTTGGATTTTACTAATGTTTACTTCGAGTGATATTTTGACATTAATTCAAATATACAATAAGTCCTCGAAAAGTTTTTGCACAAACGTACTGAAAATCTGACAATGTACGGTAAAACCACCGTCCCAACAGACTTAGTTAGCTTTCAAGTGTTCGATTCTATACATCATTACAACGTGGAAAGGCTGTTGATTGATTTAAGACCAAGAAATAATCGAATTGTGGCAAGAAATACAAAGTTTGGTCAACAATATGAAATTTTCAAAAATACATGTACAACAAATCATCTTTTTCCCTACGAGGAATGTCGGGAAAATTTTCTGGCATCCGGTATTCAAAATTGATATTGTGTACTGATTAGGATTGATTTTTGTATCTTGCTTATGGAGGAGAATCCTTGCGTTTGTAGTCAGAAAACAATGTGAAAATTGTTGGGGAGACTGGGGAGACTTGATCCCTTTTTCTTAATTTACCTGAAACTTTAAGAAAAACACAAAACTAGATCCGATTTCCGTATAAAATGACAGGTGAACATCTATTGCAAGTTTATACACAACAAAAGGCCTTTAAATTATTGTTAAAGTTTTCAAAACTGTGTTTTTATGGAGGCATGTTTTATGATGTATTTTTCAAAAATGGATGACACTTGATCCCCCTTTGTGAACATGGTTTATTCGAAGGGAAAATAATTCCAAAGTCTTCCTATTCATTTTTTTTTCGAGTTTTCTTGTATTTTCGATGAATATGGAGTGTTTGAAATTGAAAGATTTCCTTAAATTTTTAAGGATATGCCGTATTTTCAAAATGGGGAGACTTGATCCCCATTTTTTTTGGTTTGTACTAAAGTTATAATTATCTGACACATTTTATCGTTGAATAGACTAGAATTTCAAGTAAATAGAGGCTTCCGAATAGAATTTTATTTTTCACATGTACACAGTTCGAAAAAAACCTTTAAAATTATGACGGATCGAATGTTACCAAAGGACCCCGTCATATATGATGGAAATTCTTGTGTGATCTTAAAATTACATTGCAGATATCTGTTAGAAAATATAAAGAAATATTGTGCTCCGAGCGAGAATTGTGAGTAGAACGCCCGAGCTCTCTCGGCTATCTCAGCTTGTTGAATAGCAGACAGTCAAAGTTAAACTGCTTCTACCATAACGCACGCATTCCCGACATGCTCCGGCTGCTGCAGAGAGTACTGAGAGCGACAACGGGGAAACCGCCACAGCTGCGAGCAGCCGTTCGTTCAGCTGATGACGGAGAGTGGCTGGCATGATTTATAGCAGATGCATGTAAATTTAAAGCGAATATGCTTTAAAATCTGTAAACAAGCCGTCTGACCAGCAGCGGGCTGCTCGGCTGATGGTCAATGTTGGTGATTTACATTTTTCTGCCGCAAATTTCAGTTGATCTTCAATTTACGTTTAACTTTGTTTAACTTTCATATTTTTTTTGCTGTGTATAATGTGTGTGTAATCCTCGAGGGAACAAGTCACTGTTGTGTATACTAAGCTGAATTGATGCAAATATGTTAACAACAGCCTTATTTGGATAAATAAGTTTGAATGCATTTTATTCAAACTATCTACTGTGAAATTTTGACACGATTTGGTTAAATTTTCACAAAGTTATTGAGATTTTTCGGAATCGCCTAAAAGATTTCTGAAGGACTGAAAACAAACCATCAGCTGTTAAAAAATAATGCAATGTAGAATCGAAATCACTTGTAGCCAAAACATAGTTGTTTGTCCAGGAGTGGTTTTGGAAAAAATATGCTAGAAGAAAAATGTTTTTGATTCCGAGCAAATATGGAGGGAACAAGTCTCCCCAGGGATCCAGTCTCCTCAGTCTCCCCTACCGTATTTGTCCCGAAAACGTCATATGCCAAACACCTCAAAACTCACACCAATTGAAAGATATTGAGTAATCGTGGATTGGAACCTTCAAAAAATGTCAAGAAAATGATCTTTTATCAAAAAATAAGAGGGATTTGGAAAAAAGGTGATAAAAATTTCTTGGCAAGCGATTGAAGGTACTGTGCAAAACTTTACGGAAGAACTGAAACGCAAAGCTTGAGACGCCATGTATATAAATAATAAGTTAAATCAACAATGTTTTGATGATGATTTAAAATAAGTGAATGTTTTTTTTATGATAAATTGCTTTTGGTTTGGGAATAAGTTAGAATGCTTTATTGATACTTGAATTTTTGGCTAGATTTTGCTGTGCGCATAACTTAGAATGTGTCCATCAGGTATTTTCCAACAACTGGGCTTGAAAACGGTGAGTCGATAAGAAGTGCGTCCAACATAGCTCTGGTCCTCACAAGTTCCTACCTCATACTTCCACGGGTCAAACGAACGCCATAGCTAAGAGTTGTGTGCTTAGCTGGTAGTGCAGCCTGGGCACTGTTGTCCTTCTGACTTCAGCTAGATTGAGGAGGTACGACCCGAGCGTCTGGAGGTGCGGCTCAAACAGCGTCTGTTCTGGCATCCAGTGGTTGAGTAAGAAACGCTGCACCACGCCCAGCTAGATCCAAGGTGGTAACCCCATCAGCGTGGTCGTCCCAGTGTTGGTTGGGACGGTAAACAGAACTGACACGATGGCCCTCCGGCGAGACAGAAATGTTGGCGTAGGCCCAATAAGCCACCCGTAAAAATCCCCATTGCGAATAACATAGGAGAAAATACGACTCGATACAATTGGCACAGACTTACGTGACGAAAAAAGCATTGGCGTAAATAAGGGGTGGCTAGAGGGGGCTTAGACCCCCCTAGAAACACATAAGCCCTCCCTAGAAAATCTTCAAATTACATTGCAGAGCTTATTTGGATACTGAAAATGACACTGTAGCCCCCTCTAGGAATTTCACCAAGTGACGCCAATGGAAAAAAGGACTACGATTGGAAACTTGGAACATGGAATTGCAAGTCACTTGGTTTCGCAGGATGTAACAGGATAATCTACGACGAATTACATCCTCGCAACTTTGACATCGTGGCGTTGCAAGAACTTTGTTGGAATGCACAGAAAGTGTAGAACAGCGGATATCTTCTACCAAAGCAGTGGCACCACCAATGAACTGGGAACAGGATTTATAGTGTTGGGCAAGGTGTGACAACGTGTGATCGGGTGGCAGCCGATCAATACAAGGATGTGCATGTTGAGAGTTAGGGGCATTTCTTCAACTACAGCATCATCCATCAACGTCCAGAAAGAACCGTTCAACGCGCAGTTTCACGAATTTTAATATTTTTTGCTATAGCACCTACAGCATTGATATTAAAAAATTAAATCACCACAACACATTGGAGAATATTATGTCGTTTTAGAATATTCAACTTAGGCCGATGCAAATATTTAATTTTTTTTATGTCACCCCCCCCCCCCCCCTCAAAAATCCTCAAATATTGAAGGGGCGAAAAAAAAACCAATTTTCAATAGAAAAAATGTTTACAATCAACAATTTTTCAATAGTTGAAAAATATTTTTTTCAATAGTTGGTGTATTTTTTATTTTTTCAATAGTTTTTTTTTGTTTGTTCCTTTTTTATTTTTGCTCCACCCTCGTACCGATGAGAGATCTCGGACATAAAAGAAAAATAATATTTGCATCGGCCTTAATACGTATAATAAGATATTCCAGAATGAATTCTATAAACAAATTCAACTTTTTTGGATTGAAAAAGGGATAATTACATGTTTTTTTTTAATTTTATTGCTACGTTGTTCGAAGAATTCAAAGGAAACCAGTATATCTTCCTATTTCTGACGGAAGAAGTTATGATTTTTTGAAAATAGCCGAAGACAAAAAATTGATTAAATTCACCTTTTAATTTCAATGGGTTTGGCTGAAATTTTACCCAGTTACTTATTGTTGGATGCTAATCAAATGGGGGTGGACTTGAAAATCAGAGAACATTTTTAAAATTTGGACAGGCCTAATGTATACACAATAACACCTGCAGTAAAATTTGGTAAAATTGGAGGTTCGTTCCCGTTTTCAACTGTTACTTAACCCGTATCGGCCTGAGTCAGCGCATATGAACTAAAAATGTCGCCGTTCAGCGAATACACAACGGATTTGAATAATTTATTGACAGTACACTCGTACATATGTCTAGTTTGTAAAAGTGGACAGAGAACGTCGGAATGGTCCCTATGGCCGGAGTTATTCCGGTGGGTCACTGGGTCAGATTCGTATAAAAAGGGCTGTTTTTCGGTACACAGAGCGCTTTCCATTATGATTCGCTATTAAACTCACTCTATTTTCACTAAAACTTATACCTCTGCAACCAAACATTGTTTCCACACAGTTTTTGACCGTTTAGGAACTACCGGATGTGGCCACCGGACATAATCTCCGGAGGAACCTGCCACATACTGTATACTGGGGTACACAACCGTAACCTATTTTTTGCAGCTCTATGTATTGACTTTAGCGGTATAGTGTCTTAGAAGAATTTGTTCTATATATTGAACTCTTTATTTTGGGATTTTCACTTTTGTGATTAATCCACCTAAAAGTGCGACAGAAATTCACTTTTTTCAAAAATGAAGATAGAGTGTTGGAGTCTTCTGCAAAGTTGTAGTGCAAAGTGCATTGTTGGAAAGTTTGCCGAACAAACTATTACCATATTTGCTTAGTTATAAGAGATATGTGTCGTTTTTTGTGAACGACCCCTCAAAATAGTTTTTTCGTATATATCTTTTTCTGGGGATTTTTGGTCATTTTCGTGTGTTCTACAAAGTTGTTCTTTGTTATGAAATACTCCTTCTTCTGCTTTTTTATCATTGGAATAACGCTCCAGGTGGAACAGAGCCTGCATCTCAACTACATAAATAGATTTTCTTAATGAATCCTTGGAGAAATCCCTGGTGGAACCATGGAACGAATATTATAGAAATACCTGGAATGATAATAGGACACCTCCAGCATTTATTGTAGGAATTCCTCTTGCAATAACAACCAGTAGCGTAGGCAGCCTTTTCTTTTTTTCAGTTATTCTTTTTGATAAATACTAAGAAAATCGGGATGAAGGAGAGGGCAAGTCCCTTGTCTTGTATATTTACAACTGAGATTCCTACAAAAGTGCTGCTGTGAATCCTCCAGATATTTCTTTAAAATTTCTTGCTGTGATTCCTTCAGAGATTTCCAGTAGTATTTCAAGCGAAATTGCTAAAGAGAGAAATCTGGAAACATCATTGGAAATATCTATAGAAATCCTTGGATAAATCACATAATAGATTTGTATATGATAACGTGGACATACTTCTGGAGCAATCTCAGAAAGAATTTCAGCATTTCAGCAGGAATTCCTTGAGACGTTATCCAAAGATTTATTCATTTTCCCAAGAGTTCCTCTTGATATTTTCGGCGCATTTCTCCAAGAGTTCCTTCAGGAATTCCTCTAGGTAATCTTCTAGGATACCTACCGTGATTTCTGCATTGATCCATTGTGTTTTGTTCTCAAAGTTCTGTGCCAAAGTTATGGTGATTATAGAACTAAGCCACACCTCGAATTTCCAAAAGCACAAATCTGAGAATCCAAATGACGGATCACCCTGAAAACTTGATCGATTGGTCAACACCAGCAGCTGCCCAATCGATCAACTTTTCAGCGCGATAGGATATTTGGTTCTTCAGATTTGTGCTTTTGAAAATTTAAGGTGTGGCTTCGTTCTTCACCTTATCCTGAATCGGATACAGGAGAAAATAGACGCGGCTCTGCGGCGGCAGCAAGAGGGTTCCGTATCGGAAGATCTTGTGTTAACTATATTGTCACGCTCCGTATTATACTGGAGCAGGTTAACGAATTCCAAGAGTCCCTCTTTTTGGTGTTCATTGAGTACAAAAAAGCTTTCGATCGTCTGAGCCACGAAAATCTGTGGGGCGCCTTGAGACGCAAAGGAGTTTCGAATAAAATCGTCAACCTTATGGAAGCGCAGTACGAGGCATGTCAGCAGAGACCATACAAAAGCTTCAGATTTTCATCAACCGATGTCTGCGGTTTATAATTCGGGCCTGGTGGTCTCACAACTGGATTTCGAGTACTGACGATGTCGTTGGAAACCGATATCATCAGAAATTCGAGAACGTAAATGGAGGAAGTCAACCACACACCACGAAAGAACGGAGACGAAATCTGCAAGCAAGCGTTGGATTGGAATCCGCAGGACATCGCAGCAGAGACATACCCAGGGGCCCGTGGCGACGTAACCTCAACAAGGAAATCAAAGAAGGCGAACCTGTCCTGGGTCCAGGTCAAGGCTGAAGCCAGCAGCAGCCCAGGATGGACATCTTTTACGTTGACCCTATGCACCCTATGTACCCGTAGAGGTGCTCAGGATACATGAGTGAGTAAGAGATTCCTGCAGAAGTTCCTTCTGTGATTGCTACACGGATGTTTAAAAGTTACCTCAAATAATTTCTTCACAAACTGATCCAGGGTTTTTTTTGCCGAGTTCCTCTAGTGATTTTTCTCTGAATTTCTCTTCGTATTCTGGAAACCCTCTTCAAATTTCTTTGAGAATTCTTGTTGAAAGTGTTCCTGAAATGGTACTGTGGTTTTTCCAGGATTTCGTGATGGAAATCCTACAAGAAGTGTTGCTGGAATTCTTCAAGCCATTCCTGCTTGAAATACTTCAGGAGGATTCCCAAGAGCAAAAACTGCAGAAATATCATCTAGAAGTGCTTGAGAATTCTCAGCAAGAATACTTGCAAATCCTGGTAGAAGTTCATGAATGAATCCGTGCAGGAATTTCTAAGGTTATTCTGAGAGAAAATATTGGAGGAATCCTTGGGAAAATCTCTAAAAGGATGACCGGAGCAATTTGCGGAGGAATGATAGGAGAAATCCATGGAGAAATTCCAGAAATTTCCAGGAGAACCCATCAGACATTTCTAGAGGAGAGGTGTGGAGCGGACCTGGTGTGATGGTTAGAACACTTGACTATCACGCCGAGGACCTGGGATAGAATCCCACTCCCGACAAACTCGCAAAAAGTGAGTTCTTCCTTCGGAAGGGAAGTAAAGAATTTGTGGAAGATAACTCTAGGAATTTCTTATTGTATTCCAGTCATTTCTGCTGAGATTCCTTCAGGAACTCCTTCTGATTTTTTTTTCGAATTTTTGATAAATTTCATGCATTTTCTGCATCTCCAATTATTACTGTCGAGAATCTTCCAGGAATTCCTGGACAATTTCCTGCAGGTGGGAAACTCAGAAAAAATCCTGGAGGATTCTAGTCTGAAATTTATAGAAGAATCCCAGTAGCAGTCCAGTAGCAATCCCAGCAGTAGTTTCCAAAATAATCTGAAGAAGATTCCTAGTAGGAGTACTTAGTTTCTAAAGAAATCAATACTGGTATCGCTGGAGGAATCCCAGCAAGAATTTTTAGTAAAAATGCCAGAAGAATTTTTGGAAGTATCATGGTAAAAACTGCAGGAGCAATCTGAAGAATAAATTATAAAGGAATCATTGGAACTACAGGCGGAATTTATGAAGGAATTTCGAAAGCAATTTCTGAAAGTATCTATAGAGAAATCACTGGAAGAACTATTGCAGGATTTTTTAGATAAAACAGAATTCATGGAAAAATACTTGGAGAAATCACTTGACAAATCACAGGAAGAATTCCTGGAGGAACTTCAAGTGGACTCCCTGGAAGAATCCTGGATGATATCAGCAATCCCAGTAGCAATTTCTAGAGGAACCCAACAGGCATTCCGGAGACAATCCAAGAGAAACTTATGAAATATTATCTTGGAGTTCTTCAACAAATGCCTGATGGGATTATTTTAAATATTCTTGTTGGGATTGTTTCAAAGGTGTCTGCAATAGTTCCTTTACATATCCTTACAAGGATCCCTCCAGAGATTTATCTAAGGGGTCCTATAGAAAATCCTCTTGCTATGTCTCCAGAGATTTCTTCAAGAATTCCTTCAGGACTATGTCTTAGAATAGCAACAGATATTACTACAAGGACTTCTTCGCAAATTACTGCTGGGATTTCTCAAGCATTTTCAGCTGAAATAACTCCAGGATGATCTGTAGCGAGAGATACCTGCGTAATCCCAGCAAAAGTACCTGATGGTTTCTACCAGAAATTTATAAATAAATCCCAGCAATATTCCTGAAGTAATACTAGTAAAAATGTCTAAAAGTATGTCAAGGTGATTTCCAATAGGAATTACTGGGAACATTCTAAGAACATTTTTATAGTAATCCTCGTAGAAAACCTTGAAGGAATCACAGCAGTAAAGTTCGAAGGAATCTCAGCTGTAAATACTAGCGTGGGCATGCTTGTCACTTTCCTAAATAAGCACTAGACAGAGACAGATGGAAGAGGGGGATTAGCCCTCTCCTTCATCCCGATTTTCTTAGTATTTATCAAAAAGAATAACTGAAAAAAAGAAAAGGCTGCCTACGCTACTGGTTGTTATTGCAAGAGGAATTCCTACAATAAATGCTGGAGGTGTCCTATTATCATTCCAGGTATTTCTATAATATTCGTTCCATGGTTCCACCAGGGATTTCTTCAAGGATTCATTAAGAAAATCTATTTATGTAAGTTGAGATGCAGGCTCTGTTCCACCTGGAGCGTTATTCCAATGATAAAAAAGCAGAAGAAGGAGTATTTCATAACAAAGAACAACTTTGTAGAACACACGAAAATGACCAAAAATCCCCAGAAAAAGATATAACGAAAAAACTATTTTGAGGGGTCGTTCACAAAAAACGACACATATCTCTTATAACTAAGCAAATATGGTAATAGTTTGTTCGGCAAACTTTCCAACAATGCATTTTTCTACAACTTTGCAGAAGACTCCAACACTCTATCTTCATTTTTGAAAAAAGTGAATTTCTGTCGCACTTTTAGGTGGATTAATCACAAAAGTGAAAATCCCAAAATAAAGAGTTCAATATATAGAACAAATTCTTCTAAGACACTATACCGCTAAAGTCAATACATAGAGCTGCAAAAAATGGGTTACGGTTGTGTACCCCAGTATACAGTATGTGGCAGGTTCCTCCGGAGATTATGTCCGGTGGCCACATCCGGTAGTTCCTAAACGGTCAAAAACTGTGTGGAAACAATGTTTGGTTGCAGAGGTATAAGTTTTAGTGAAAATAGAGTGAGTTTAATAGCGAATCATAATGGAAAGCGCTCTGTGTACCGAAAAACAGCCCTTTTTATACGAATCTGACCCAGTGACCCACCGGAATAACTCCGGCCATAGGGACCATTCCGACGTTCTCTGTCCACTTTTACAAACTAGACATATGTACGAGTGTACTGTCAATAAATTATTCAAATCCGTTGTGTATTCGCTGAACGGCGACATTTTTAGTTCATATGCGCTGACTCAGGCCGATACGGGTTAATGATGCAGACATTGCTTTTAAAACTTTTCATTGATGGATTCAGGTTTTTGTAAGATACCTTTTGATAGGAGAAAAAGACTTCCCTAATTTTTTATATGTTGTGTTAAAATGTCCTAGCTTTCGATTGAAACAAAAATTTTGAAAATCGATGTTTACCAATGGTGAATTTAAAGTTTTGGTATATAAATTCAAGATGGCGATCGAAACCAATAAGGCCGCCCCAAGTTTAGGCAAAAGTACCTGTATTTTACCTCTTTTAAACAACATTTTGTTTTGAGGTGTTTTCTGGAGTAGCTTTCAAGTTTGTAACGATTTAAATGTGCAAACTCTAACTAACGTGGGGTACATCATTTTGATTAACCAAATGCATTTTCCTCATTTTTTTGGCGAGGACGTTCAGAAAACCTCCATTTTTAAAGACAAGGTGTAAATAGTGGGCTGGTCTCAACCACAGTTACTCATAGAATGGTGTATTTCAGAGATGGATGAAGCACGAACTCGCTGCATTCTACGGCGAGCACAGCATCCAAAAGGTGACCAAAGTCCAAAGGATACGATGGGCAGGGCATATAGCAAGAATGCCGGGCCGGACAATACTTATGGTATACATACCAGCGTACTATTGGAGTTTGTTCCTTGTTATTTTTTCTATGGATTCTATATCAATTTTATACCATAGGTGATAGTTTGTATTCATATGTTTATAATGTACTATTTTCAAATATTTTTTATTTACTTTGTATAGTTCGTCACCATGAGTGTCGATTTGGAGTTTTGTTCCGTTTTGTCACTGTTGGATGGCATCTTACAAATTATTTCTTCTTTTTATTGAATTTCATTTTTTGTGCAATCTCCTAACAACATACTGTTTTTCTATGTATCTGTCTATATGTATTTGTTGTCTGTATTTTTTTTATTCAAATTGAGCAATCACCTTACGTGGGTGGTCGATTGTTTGCCTGTCGCGTGAAGCGAACAACATCACTGCAGTCTGCACGGCATGCTTCAACTTCAAAAGGTCATATTACTTATCAAAGTGAATCCTGACACAATGATACCTTCCCTACTAACAATCACTCTCCTGCAGCCTTTGGTGGAGACGTGCGGTAAACGCCAACTGTCACATAACAAAGGTTGCTATTAACATTCCTTCCCTCTTCCAACCTGACTGCAAGGACGTGGCTGGTGCCGTTATTGTACCATTAAAGAGAGCCTCTGAAGCGTGCAAAGTGAGAATGTTGACCACTCCCAGTCAATTATTCTGTTGATTCATTGTGCAACAGTCAGTCTAAGCTAAGCTAAGCTAAGCTAGACATACCAGCGTACTATTGTTGAATATGACACATTGCACAGTGGTCCACAAACCAGATTTACGAGGAAAGATGCATTCAGCGCCTTTAAATGATGTTTTAGACAAATATGATTTTCTACAAAGTTGTTCCTAATAATAAGGCCCTCTTTCCAATGTACATTGTGGGCTTCGTGGCCGAGCGGTTAGCGGCGTCAGTCGTTTAGGTGTCTCGTAAGCCTCGGAGTGTGGGTTCGATTTCCGCTCCAGTCGGGGAAAACTTTTCGTCAAACGGAAAATTCTCCACTGGGCCACTGGGTGTTATATGTGTTGTCCGTTGTCGAATGTTCGTACTGTTCAGTCTGTAGAGGCCGTAAGGTCGAAGACGGTGTAATTGTCTTTTTCTTTTTTTACATGAAAATTAGGGTGGTCCATATTTTCACAGGAATTCGAAACCAAACTTTCTTATTTGCAAGAATAGCTATGTACATTTTTGGAAAAGTTGTAGATCTATCAATTTTGAGTAAGTTAGCTGAAGACAGTTTTTTTTGTAGCTTTAAAATTGGCCGATCTAGAGTTAGGGTAATACAAGAAAAACAGGTTTTCTGGCTTTAACTTTTTCATTTTCAATTTCTCATCAAAGTCGCCCAAGAAAAACTTGTAGAGCATTTGAAAACGCGTCGTTTCGTGCGCTAAGACGATCGTTATCTCTTTTGGTTCAAAAGTTATGAGCGTTTTTATTCAAAAACCATAGTTTATTCAAAGGGCCCATATAGCTGAGGCGGTAAACGCACGGGTATTCAGCATGACCATGCTGAGGGTGACGGGTTCGATTCCCGGTCGGTCCAGGATCTTTTCGTAAAGCAAATTTCCTTGACTTCCTTGGGTATGAAGTATCTTCGTGCCTGCCACACGATATACACATGCAAAATGGTAATTTGCAGAGGAAGCTCTCAGTTAATAACTGTGGAAGTGCTCTTAGAACACTAAGCTGAGAAGCAGGCTTTGTCCCAGGAGGACGTTACGCCAAGAAGATGAAGAAGAAGTTTATTCAAAAGGCGATATTACGGGTTGGAGCAAAGATAAAAAATATATTTTTTTGCAATTTCTCATCGTTATAGGCTATTTTACCTCATGCAAATCTGACAGGAAAAGGCCTACTTTCCCACACCAAATTAACAGTGCTGTAATGGTTCATTACAGCACTGATTTGCGTTGCGTAATGAACCATTACAGCACTGTTTTCAGTTTTGGTCAACTTCTTGATGCTTTCTGGACGCAGTTTTAAAAAATTGTGACAACTGCACAATATAACCTGTTATGATCAGATTTTCTTGAACATGACTATGAACATCAGTGTGCAGATTGATGAAAAAGTTTTGTTTAAAACTATCCTCAAGGGTAATTTATGTAATTGCAAAAAACGTTGTACGCAACTCGGTGCAGAACTCGATTTTTCCAGCACTCGTCGTAATTATCCAACTCGGCAAGCCTCGTTGGATAAATGTACGACTCGTGCTGTAAAAATCGTCCTTCTGCACCTTGTTGCGTAAACTACTATTCCAGCACTCAAAACAAGAAATATTGTTATAGAACATATCAAAAAATTAGAGAGGTGTTATTTTTGTAACTTAAGAAAAGTGCTTATTTTTTCAAAAAAATCCAAGAAAAATCAACAATATCTTTCGCACGGAATGACGTAGCAACATTATCAGCGATCGAAAATGTGCGTTTTTGAAAGCTCTAAAAGGCCTTATTATTAAGAACAACTTTGTAGAAGACCATATTTGTCTAAAAAATCATTTGAAGGCGCTGCATGCATCTTTCCCCGTAAATCTGGTTCATGGACCATTATTGTGCATTGTGTTATTCTTGTGATGTTATAGATATCAACAAAACATTGCAAAGCCCCATAAGTAGTTCCACTGTATTTACATCTTGAAACACGTTTACATAAAAAATCCACTGAAATTTAAACTCCCAACATGAGTGCCAATAGGTAATTTTGAACTTTGCCCACGAGCCGATCATCGCATAGGATCATCGACCCCGTCCGAAGTTTGGACTGGACTTCAAAACCTTCTCGATCAAGCTGAAAAGAGCATCATTAGACAGTCAGCATCCGGTTGTTCTTGAGCTTGTTTTATTTCATTTCATATGCAGAAAGGAAACCCGTCGCGAATACAAAACTTGATCTTCTTCATTAGGACACGGTACAATTTTCGTTTTATTAATTCCTCTTTCAGACAAACGAGAAGCGTTGTTTTTTTTTCACCAAAACTAGAATTTATCGACCGTTTTGGCTAAAATCTGCCTTTCGTTATGCGTTCTACCTTGTCGCATTCGGTCAGTAAGAGCTTTACTGGTGGACGTTTTCCGTTAATCTTTGAGCAACTAATTAGAGAATCAAGTTTTTTGGAAATGGTACACACAGGATGACTGCCATAAATTCCAACAAAAATTTTATTAGGCTAAAGCGTATTGGAGTTTGGATATAGAGTTATCATTTCTGAATCTGATAGTTTTTGGATATTGGCAATTTATATGCAAATTGATGATCGGCTCGGTCGCCCTGGTGCTTACATTAACCAGGAGAACGGAATCCATCTTAAGCAAAAAGCTCACATTTTCATTCTATTGAAAACAAAGCTAGTAAGTCCTATTTGTTTTGTTTTTTTTTAAGTTTTTTTATTAGGAGTGAGTATGCCTGACAACAGAAAGAACGGAAACAATCTATTTAGTAAACGTCTGTTTTTGCAATACAGGGCTGTTACAAAAGTGTCGACATCTGCATTAAAGAAACAAAATGATGCAAACAGGCGCAATCTTGGGCGAAACTGTTTGAAATGGATAAAAAAAAATTGAATCAGTTGTCGTTCGATTCCTTCAGGTCGGATATCTTCTATTTTATGAGAATGGATTTCCATTATTTAATTTTCAGGTTTTAAATTATTCCGATTTTGCATATTGCGCAAACTAATTTCAAAGCAATTGGACATTTAAAGGAAGGTCGAGTAAAAAATGATGTTTTCACTCTTTTATCTTAAAGTATGGGTTCTTGAGAATGCTCTGTCATGTTCTTATAGAAATCCAAGCAGTGGAAGCAAAGATATAGCCACAGACAAACAGACGTATCACTTGGAACAAATTGTGATAAAAATCATCGTCACGAAAACATAGACGCCCAATGCTAACCAGGCTGTGTTACACAAACCACTCAGTAGGTGGCAGTAGTGAGCAAACGTCAAACAGGAGCAAAAACGATGCGAGTGCCTTGACCGAGCGATTTGCGAACTACAAAATATTTGAACTAACCGTTCAAAAGGGTAACGATGAGAAGTGAGTAGAGTGAGACGTCTGTTTGTCTGTGTATAGCGTTTTGTGCCTCGCTCCCTTAAGTGCGCGAAACTTTGAACGCGATTATCTCGGAATCGTGTTTTCCCCAAAAACGTCGATGCGGTGACTACGATTGCCGAATCAGTTCTCAACCGATTTCAACCAATTTTTTGAGTGTTCGCTGTTTATGTGTCGCGTCCTTGAACGATCAATATTTTTCGTTTTAGCAGTGCTATCTATATTTTCTTTGATGATTTTCTTATTCATTATTTTTGGCTGAAAATAGTGACTTTTTAAGAAAAATCGTTCTCATTTGCAAAATAAAACCTTTTTTTGTTATTCCGATTGTTCAAGCACACCACAATGTCCTCTAGTAATGTTTTTGTTTTGGGAATAGCGCAATCAGTTGAGTTGTTTTACACTCAGCGAAGTAAACTAGCGAAATTCATCAAAACACCTTATGAAATTTAGCCATAACTGTAAAGTATGGATACCATAACAATACCTTATGAAAATTGATCATGCTTGTTATGACCTAATTACATAAGATAAACTTATGAAAAGAGCAGAAAAATCGTCGAATGATGCAAACTGGAATCGATCCATGAACGTCGAGATCGATGAGCTTGTGCCTAACCCACACGGCTATCGACACTTGAGAATATGTATAGTGTTGCTGAATGTAAGCCAAGCTGTGAGTCGATTCTGCATCATAAAGCAATCTCATGAAATTATTTCTTATTGTCGCGCTTATCTTAGATTCTCAGCAAGCTGCGTTCGAAACGCGCAGCCTCAGATCGCGCCAGACCGCGCACGTATGATTTGTACACGGTGTGCACCTTGGCTAAAACTGTTTTGCAGCCGCCGGGTGGAGTTGTCAGCCGCCGTGTACAAATCAAACGGGCGCAATCTTATGGCGGCTGACTCAGATCAGCACGATCTGAGTGATTAAGCTAGGATGCACAATATCATCATGAATTGTTTAACCTTCCTTTTGCATCACGTTGGCAGCAGCTCGCTGACGCAGTCGGTTTGGGTAAAAAATGACCCTAATGCCAAAGGAGGGTTAAAGACCTTATGATAATCTTAGCTTTATTTGGCTGAATGTACTGTGGAGTTAAGGATTTATCCGGGAAGGAATCACCCGACACATGCAGCACGCACAACTTACCCAGGCTGACGTCGGTTCGAAAGTGACGAAGGCGAATGCATTTGGTTATCATGGGCAGTGGCGGTTGCTACATACTCACTGATGCCAACGTTGTTAGCTTGACAGTTCATAACACAGATAAACGCACTAGATCGCCTGCTGAGATTAATCTCATAACCACAGCTTCGTGCAGCCAAATATATACCTCACATGTACTGTAACCATAGTCACGCAAGCCTCTTTAAATAAAAACACGTTTCACAGAAATTGTTATAACTTTGGCATTTAGTACTATTTTTCATGCTCAAGCTGATTTCACACTTTTAATATTGATCGATAGCCACTTCCCTGGATGTGTGGATATTACATCTTCGAATGAACCTGGTAGATATTTATCGGTTGAATGTGCACTAAATTGCTTTGCACCTTTTAAATCAACAAAATGTGAATACTTTAAACATGTTTTAATAAAACTGCTTGTTTGCAGCCTCGCTATTCCCGAATCTTGGCCGAATTATACTGTCAAGTTTACTCCGACCTCTTTCTTCTGAAATGATTAGAACGCTTTGTCGGGCATCACATTCGTGATGTTTTTCTGGCAAACATGCCTCTCCATGTGAACCAACATTCTTACCAAAATGGAAAGTCCACTGTGATTCGTTGTCCATATTGGAAGCCGGATTTTCCTGTTTATTTTTAATGATTTCCAATTGGATTTACAAAATGCTCAAACACCGTCATCTCTTCTCGGCAATACATTAAGCAGCGATTATAATCGTTATAGGAAATTGAGTGTTCGTGGATGCCCTCATGCGGAAGTTTTGTCGCCACTTTTATGGAACCTCGTAGCAGAAACGCAATTGAGGTAACTTGTGGTTTTCCTACTTATGATTAGGCCCACGATAAGCCTCAACAGGCTGCTTCATGGCAAGATGGGTCACCTAAGGATGGATCATCATAACTTTGTAAATACAAATCGTATTGGTTTGTATTAGTCCTCTACTTTGTGGCGTAGCCAGAAATTTGCTCTAGGAGGGGTTTTCGATGTTTAATAATACCTTTTTTTTATTTGACACTCACATTTCGTAAATATATACAATGAATTTGAGTCGTAGATTAAAAATAGCGACGCATCCCAAAAAATTTTTCATCTCAAAGCGTTTTATACTGGAAATTTGTTCCAGAAATTTTGGCTCTGGGGGGGGGGGGTTGGTTTAACTCTAAACCATTCCCCCCAACCCCCCGTGGCTACGCCAGTGCCTCTACTCTTTAATACACTAGGTAGCTATGCTAAAAGTCGATAATAAGTTCATTAAATACAAAATATGATGTTAAACAAGCAGTTTTAAAATTGACCCATTTAGCCCTATGAAAAAAGTGCGGGGCAAGATGGGTCACCTTTTAAAAAAAATACATTTTCTCAATTGAAAATCGATGTTTTCATTATAAAAGTATCATAATTTCGTGTCATAATTTTAGGCGTTCATTCCGCTTGATTGAACTGAGTTATGAGATAGTCTTGAAATAAAAAATAAATAACTATTAAATGCTCCAAGAATACGCTCAAAATTGAAGGTGACCCATCTTGCCCCGCGGTCGTTTATATGGAGATTATATGCAATGTATCGCATAAGAAAAATGGCTAAAAACCATTCTATTTTTTATTTCCAAGGGTATTTTTCAATTAATACCCTAAACTTTTGTATATTCATGCTGGTCACCTAACAAAATTATTTACATAATCAAAACACGAGTCATGCGCTCGAAAATGGCACTGACCCATCTTGCCCCGCCCCGCCCTGGCACTTTCACGAATATAAAGCCTGTATCCGCAATAATCGGGACACAGAAGTATGGCTGTAGCTCTGTAATGAATCGGTAAAGTTGGCCAAATAATTGACTGAGAACTCTTTGGTGTATGTTTATTATTTGTGCCAAATTTCATAAAAATCGATGCATTAGTTTTAACTGTGGATGAAAAACAAACAGATGTGGTTTTAATCATTTTGTACAATCATGACCAATTTTCATTCGCATAGTAGATGGTTCTTTTACGCTCCAGTTCAAAGTTCTGTGATGATAATTATGAAATTTCGTTAGCAGTTATGATACTTATAGAGACACTCAGGGTGGCCACACAAAATCAAAATTTAAATTCCCGCATTTTTCCCGACTTTTTCCCGCATTTGTAATGAAATTTCCCGACGTTTCTTTATATATATACCTATGGAGCATGTAAAACATCCAAGAATCCAAGCTTCTGAGTGGATCTTTAAAACATACTGAAATATTTTCAAAGTCATTGTGATGCTGTGACAGTTTTACAACATTTTGGAGACGTTAACATCGAAAAAAAAAATTACATGTAACATACGCTTGAAATTTGCTTCTAATTCTGAATGTCTTGAAACGTAAACCTATACTTGAAAATATTTGTGTAATTACTAAAAGATTTTTCTAAACTCTGTAAGAAATCCTTGATGAAGGTCCAATAAAAAAATCTACAGGGGATGGCCAAAATGTTTGGGATAGGCAACTTTTTTTCTCCCGCAAAAA
Organism: Aedes albopictus; assembly: GCF_035046485.1. NCBI lineage: Eukaryota > Metazoa > Arthropoda > Insecta > Diptera > Culicidae > Aedes > Aedes albopictus. The sequence continues at coordinate 246,595,210 of NC_085137.1, read as the reverse complement.
AAAATCAACATGCTGTAACTTTTCATAGAGTGCTTCAAAAAATCTCAAATTTTGACTGTTTGTCAACCTATTATATGTGCATCATTGGTACAAATTTGGGCTCGATTGATTATTATTTCGCGAAGTTAGAACCGTTTGGGTAAAACACTATTATTTAGACAACTAATTTTTGAACTGTCATATCTTGGCAACCAGCGAACCGAATTGAATGAATTTTTTAACGTTTATCAACAATATATTGATACTTAATACGACGTTATAAAATGTAATATTTTCTTACGGCGAATTAAGTTATACCCGATTGAAATTTTTACCCATATAGAGGAAAATAAGTCAAATTTACAATACCACACAAAAATTACTAAATGTGTTCTTCCTTCAATCTAAATAGGCTCGAATATATCTGATTAGAGATAACTTGAGAACAGAAGTGGAAAATCTTTGGATATCAACGCTAAAATTTATTGACATTGATGTAAAAATAATACATTTTTTCGAGAAAAACCCAAAAAGTGTCAATCCATGATAACTTTTTTCAACGTTTAAAAAGTACATATGTTTTAATAGTTTGTGAAGCATTCACGTATTGTTAGTGTACGTTCAAAATTTCATTCAATTCGGTTCACTGGTTTCTGAGATATGACACCTCAAAAATTAGTTGTCTAAAAAATAGTGTTTTACCGGAACGGTTCTAACTTTGCGAAATATTAATCAATCGAGCCCAAATTTGTACCAATGATGCACACATAATAGGTTGACAAACAGTCAAAATTTGAGATTTTTTGATGCGCTCTATGAAAAGTTATAGCTTTTGGGAGAGAAAAAAAAGTTGCCTATCCCAAACATTTTGGCCATCCCCTGTAGTTGGTTAGCTGAAATACTCTTTGGTGAATTCTTTAAACGAGTTACGCTATCCCAGGAATTGTGAAGGTATGAAGGACGGCATTATTGACGTAATTCTGTTTTGATTCCTATATCCTGAATTATGGGAGTGTTTTCTGGTGAAATTCTTCGAGGAATTTGCTAACAAATTTCTTGAAAGAAGCTTTGTACGGATGAATTCTTCCCAAAGTCTCGTAAGCAAACCAGTAGTTTGGGTGTGGTAAGCTTTAAGCTAAAAGAAATAATTTTATTTAGCATTAAACAAACTTTTCTCTAAGTATTTCGAGATCTTACAATTTTTGGTGAACCTCCGCAAAGTACAAATTCACCGTACCAATAATTTCGACCTGCACTGTAGGATGTTCGCTGCATGTATAGAGGGTTCTTAGGTTAGATCTATGGTTCCGAAAACTGTAGTATTACATACTCACATTGGATAAAGCTTATGCCTAATCGTTCTAATTAGATGTAAGCAGTTGTATATATAGTTGCACGATAATCTAAATATAAGTTTTAACTAGTTAAGTTAGGTTTTAAGCAATTCATTGGAGGTTTACCTATGCGTTCAAAAACACTAACTGTAGGCAAGATTCAATAGGTAGTAGATATAATCTAGTTCAACGATTCTTTATAAAGCAAATTTGGACCTAAAGGGATAAATGATTGATAAAATTCATCACAAATTCACTAATTTTCCGGCATAGAACATTACCAATAGCATAGCACATTTCACTTTTCGATTTGTGACACATCATATTGTTAGTGTTCGGGGATTGTATTTGTACATGGATCGTGTGCCTCATCGGCCACGATGTCGTTGCGGCAGGGTGGATCATCGTGACAAGTTTATTGCAAAAATACTTGCAAAAATGTTTGTAATATTTTCTCACATACTCTGCCGGTAACGTATCAGGAAATCTATTCAATAATTGAGTAAACAAATAATTATTAAGAAAATAAAATTCCGTTACATTAACAGGTTCATATACAAACCACCAGATTCAAAATTATCCAAAATCCA